>NC_056743.1:398251490-398291490 GCF_019279795.1 Protopterus annectens | reverse complement strand
GGCTTATAAATGCCCTTGGGCAGATAGCCTAGTATGAACCTATGAACCTATGAACCTAAAACCACATCACATCTTGTGACATCATTGAACTTCCCACCAAAGTTTTTAAAGCAGCAACCACCCATAGACCCATTTTTTCACAAACAATACAACGTCTTCTTTAAAACATACAAAATTCTAATTTGATAAAATAGAAATTACTAAATGTACAACTGACCTAGAATAGTTTAAAAGCATCGAGCAGTGGAAATAATGTGCAAACAGACATAGTGCATAAACTTGTACTGTAAAACTGTCATGCATTGACCTCACATGTGAAAATCTGCTTTTAATTTTAAATAGCTAGAAATAGACACCATTTCATTAAGCCATGGGGGGAAAGTGGCATTACACCTAAGTTGCCTCTTAAGCTTCCTGTATTCAAGTAGTAAATCAATCGCGCCCCCCCTCCCCTTATTACACACTTGTTCTAGGGCACTAAATTTAAACTGGTGTTCAAGGAACTCCATCATGTGTTTCCACAGTGCATTTTTGATGTTTTTCTTGATAGATTCAAGCCGCGGTGGTGCCAGCGGTAGGGTTGTTGCCTCACAGCAAGAGGTTCTCCCGTTCAATTCTTGGCTGGAGCGACAATAGCACATATCATTTTCCATGTGGAATGAATGTCGTTTTGCTGTAAAACCAACATGAGTATCGCATGAGATATTTAACTTAAATATCATTCAAGCAAAGTGGCAGCGTCATAATGAATAAGGTACCAGTAAGCAGGTATAAGCACAAATAAGCAGCAGTAAACACATATAAGTACCAGTAAGCACGTCTGAGTGCGCTTGTGTGGGTCTAAGCAGTGCCCAGCATAGGAAATGTATATAAGTATGTACAGATATATAATATGTGTATATATATATATATATATATATATACATATATATATATATATATATATATATATATATATATATATATATATATATATATATATATATATATATATATATATATATACATATATATATATATATATATATATATATATATATATATATATATATATATATATATATATATATATATATATATATATATATATATATATATATATATATACACACACACGCACACACACACACACACACACACACACACACACACACACACACACACATATATATATATATATATATATATATATATATATATGAAGAATGAACATCATAACAATAAAGCATAGAAAAGGAATGAGAAGGGAATCAACAGCAGCCCCAGTATTATATAGCGCTGTCAGCAAATGTCATATCAAGCTGGGCAGGAGTGAGCAAAGCACTGCTACTCACACCACAGGCAGGATATTACCAGTGGGAGTAACATTGTCGATCTTCTAAGTCTACTTTACACACAGAGGGTAGTCCCTGGTGGGACTTCCAAAAATTGATAGGCTATTTGGCCATCCAACCATTACACAAGCAAGGGTAGGTATGTTCAAGGACTAAATGGTGGGAGAGCCTGAGAATACATGGGTTGGGACAGCATATGTGTAGGGCCCCTAACGCTCGGGAGAGGGCAATGTGTAGAGGTATGTCATGGCTGCGATAACAAGTGGACAATGGATGGTATGCATATATGTTGAACACGGGTGGGGTGGAGGAACTATGGGTATGAAATTATGGAGCCGGGCGTGCCAGGGTTGGATGGGCTTGTTCTAATTGGACTGCCTCGTGGAGGTCAGCGAGTTCGTTATAAGTATATATGCATATACACATGCAGACATCAATATGTAGAAGTACATTCTCTGCAACACATTCATTCCATTTGCAGACATAAATAACATGAATGTGCCCTTACAAGCCTCAGCAGCAGATAAAATAATAGGTTGTGCATAAGAGGGAAGGGACGAAACTGCTAAAACGCAAAAGTGTGTACAATGTCCGAAGTCAGTGCTGTGCTGAAAAAAATCAAATGTGAGGACTTTCCCACACATGGAATCATTCCTGTGATCTGCCTGCTACGGCAACACCATTACTAAACCAGTCTATTTGTAAAAGAAGTACGCCAAACACATACATAATTAGGCTCTCATGTGCAACGTGTGCGTTACCACATAGTCATACTTATTAATTTATTGTAGTGTCATGTTAACGGGAGTAAGGATGTAATGAAGTATAGAGTCTAATCTTGACATAAACACATGTGTGTCCCATGTGGGACAACCCAGAAATTTCAAATATTATTCTTTTGGTCGCTCATGTCACCAATGTTTGTGGATTAAACGTTTGGGATTTCTGAGGATTCGTGGAGTGAGTCAACCGATGAGATGGGTCTATAGGAGTAGGGAGTTGTCACGGTGTAGTGGTGTGGATACACCAAGAATCCAACTGGAGAATGGATGACTGCAGTGTTAGGGAGGTGTTGGGGTGTGTGTTTGGAGAACCAGGAGCCATGGGTATATGGGTATATATGCAAATGAAGCAGCACAGCAATAGTGTATTGGTTAGAGCAACCGCCTAACGAACAGACATTCCTGTACTGAATCCCACTGCATCACATACCATTTAACATCGGTAATATGTACATGAACATATTGCAACATCTGTCCGCTGTATAACCTGAAAAATAATAATTAAAAGTTACCTGGAGTGAAGTGTCAGTGTCATAATGAATAAGGCACTAGTAAGCAGGTTTAAGCATATATAAACACCAGTAAGCATGTGTAAGTGCATTTGCGTGGGGTATGCATTGCTTTACAGATGCACACACACACACATATATATATATATATATATATATATATATGTATATATATATATATATATATATATATATACACACACACACACACACACACACACACACACACACACACACACACACATATATATATATATATGGTTGCAGACATATGCATATATATGTGTGTGTGTGTGTAGATATACACAGATATGCAGCTATGATAGGAAACAGCACACAAGAATGACATATGTTCATAGGCTATGCCAATGGAAGTGAGGGGCCCAAGCAAGAAACATGAAACACGTAGCATGACCTGCCACTCCCCCCAGCTGGACATGGGAAACATACACACAAACAATGTAGAGAGTCCACTTCTCCCCAGACCATAGGCAGGATACAGCTGGCAGAGGTACACAGTGCACCCATGAATTCTATTCTATTCTTGGAACACAGACAGGAGCATCCCTTGCGGGACACCCCAAAAACTGGCAAGACCAAAAGAAGGTAATAGACCGAACATTCCGACTGGGGTGTATACATACTCAGAATACAAGGGTGGAAAAGCCTGATGACCCATGGGTCGAGACAATTGTATGAACTAGGTCCAGTGAAGTGGAGTGTAGGCAGCGTGTTGTGGTGTGTCCAGAACCGACCAGAGCCCAGGGTAAGGATGGGTGCTGTAGAAGAGGTGCGGGTGGGGGAACTATGGGTAGCTACTTATGGGTCTAGGTGTGCAGGTGTTGGCTGATGTGAGCCTATATGGACAGCCCTAGGGATGTAAGTGAATGTGTTCATTGGACAGAGGCATCGCCCAATGAGCAGCCACGCCCACTATGAGTCCCACTGCAGCAAAGTGTAATCTATATGGCAAGGAACGGAATAACCAGATGTAGATGTATATATATGTAGAGGTATGTGTGTGTATATCTACCCATAGCGACATAGAGATAAGCCTCCCTCTCTCCGTAGTACAAATGTATACATATAGAGACAGAATACAGATACATACCCACATATAAGTATATACATATGCAGACACCCATAGACCCATATGTTGCTATATATATATATATATATATATATATATATATATATATAAATATATTCATCGACAGTTCAGAACAGTGACACTCACATCTTCGACACCAAATCATCGACAGTTCACAACATCGACGTTTCAGGTATGCGATCTTCCCCCTTACAGGACCCATGGTAGCACTCGTTTCTCTGTTACAACGCGTAAGGTTTACGTGATTCTTTACAATTTACCCTGACAGCGTTGTCCTTACCTTCGTAACAGAGAAACGAGTGCTACCATGGGTCCTGTAAGGGGGAAGATCGCTTACCTGAAATGTCGATGTTGTGAACTGTCGATGATTTGGTGTCAAAGATGTGAGTGTCGCTGTTCTGAACTGTCGGTGAACTGATAGGAACCCATCTGTATATAGTAATGTGTATATATATATATATATATATATATATATATATATATATACACATGTATATAGCTAGGATATGATACAGCAGTTACGAGTTACATATGTTCACAGGCCGTGCATATGGGGGTGAGGGGTCCAATAAACAAACTTGTAACATGTAGCATCAACCCCCCCCCCACTCCCCCAGCTAGGCCGGTGAGACATACAGATTCACAATAAAAGTAAACACACTACTGCTTCCCAGACCACCGGCAGGATACTGCCACTGGGAGAGACCTGCCAGGTCTAATCTTGAAACATAAACATCGATGTCCCTTGTGGGACACCAAAAATAATGATCATCGGAGGCAGTCCCGGTAATGATTCATCAAACCAGGCTGTAGATGTACACAGACCAGTAGGTTGTGCAGGCCTGATAACCCATGGGTCGACACAATGTACGACATATGTCCCGACACGGGGAGAGTGGGCAGTGTGTATGGTGTGTTTATACCCCACCTGCACCCACAGTAAGGATGAGTGCTGTAGAGGAGTGGCAGGTGGGGGAACTATGGGTATGCAATTATGGGCCTAGCCGTGCAGGTGTTGGCTGGCGCAGTTGTATTAGGACCGCTCCGAGGATGTAAGTAATATTCCGAAATGGGCATGACTGAAGCCCATACCTCTCAACCCCTAAGAGCAAATCCACTGGACAGGACATAAACCATTGGGGGAACAAATAGGGACCATACCTCTGAACTGTCCCTGATTTCGACTCAATTTCTAACTCTGTCCCACTTAATCCCTCCTAAAACTAGTGACTTTTGGAGGCAGGTGGTGAATTACACTTAATGAATAATGACAACAATTGAGTTATAAACATCATTTACCTCAGAAAATGTCCATGAATTCATATGCTCTGAGTCTGTCAATGTGTCAGGTTAATAGCACCAATAATTTAAATGTGTCCCTGATGTTGTTATGACGTGTCCCTGATTCAGCTGGTATTTTTTCCCAATTGTATAAGAGGTCTGATAGGGACAGAAAGCACATATTCCACTGACAACCTTAGAAAGATGATAGAATATTACGAATGCAGTAGCATGACTCGGATGAAGGATGTGGGTTCCAAAACCCAATTACTTGTTTGTATTGAAGAGTGTCAGTTCCTATATATTAGCCAGACAGGTGCAGATTGTAAGAGGAACACACCAATAATATGAATCAAACTCTGGACAGGCCGCAGATTCCGTACAGTCGAACGGCATGCTTTCGCCTAATGGGCAGCCATTCCCGATACTGTAGGCATGTAATCTGATGTAATAGGCATCACAAGGTAATATCGTAGTCATCACTCCCACCCAGTAGTGTGAGTGTCAGATGCAAACACCAAATGCAGTGCATTTGCAAGTATGGGAGCAAGCGGGTGTAAGCCTGTTTGGCCGCCAGTATGTGAGTATTACACTGGTAAAGCAATGTAGAGGCTAACTGAGTGTACGAAACTATAACTGGAGGTTAGCATTGCTTAGCTCCATGCAAACCCACGCACACCCACTCACAAATGCTTTAATATGCCTTAATCACACTGTATCCAACTGCCTTGTTCTGCCCAGCAACAAAATAAATGGCCTCTGCAAGACTCGAAACCAGGACCCTACACACACACAGCTATTGTGATTTACCACTTAGCTATGGCAGATATACTGACATTGGATCTTATCTCAAACATATCATCCAATGCAGTCATTCAACAATATAGGAAATGTATTCCATCATGTAGATGTATGTGTGTGTGTGTTTATGTCCAGATATAGATACATACATATATATAGATATATCAAGAACAACCCATGTGACAACAAAGCATTACAAAGGAATGAAAAGGGAAATACCAGCAACGCCTGTATTATGTAGTGGTGTTGTCCTATGTAATATCAAGACTCCCTCAGACAGACATGTGTCATTAATACATGTAAACATTTGTACATTGGCCAAATACATCACTCTGTGCATTTAATTTACATTAACACAACATTTCCTGTCCAATCATTATGTGAGAACAGTACTCTTGCAAGGTGCTGTGTGCAACATCATCATCATGATAAAGGTAAATGGGGTAACCATAGGGGGACTGGAAGTGTTGTTTGTACAATGGGGTTGTCTGCATCACATGTACCTGGAACCTTTAGGAGTCATGTGCATACCAGGATCGTGTGCCTGAGAGACAGGGGTGAGAGCAACCGGAGTATGTTGCGATGCATATTAAAAGGGTTACATGTGTCTAGTGGACACGTGTGTGAAAAGGACAGCTATGTATGGGGGAAATGTTGTTCTAGGAACCGATTGGCCTTTTGTTTCCGTAGGGTGAGAGTGGGATGTGGGGGAAGGAGAGTAGGTATGCTCGTGGAGGATAGGTTGGGTAGGATGACAGACAAGACAGCATACAGGGTCGGTATATGACACTTTGGGGGATACACCTTGGACGGGGATGGATGTTCGGCAGTCACAAGCCCATGAGCCCCCAGATGGAAACAGTGGGAAGGAGGTCCCCAGCCATGAGCACCCACCACTGCACCAAAACAGCCGCAAAGGTGGCAGTGCTGGGGGCTGTCTAGGAGGGGCAGGTTCACCCTATAAATGTGACACTCTGCCCTCAAGCTGGGGTATCTGGCCTCAAAACCTCTTATTGAGACCCCTACGCACCACGTCCAGGACTGTACAACAATGGACATTTTCCTGCCTGGACCTGCTCCCAGGGGGAACAAGCCCCATCTTTAGTGGCGGTTCCACCAGAAGGTGGTGCAGAGCCAAAAGAGGTGGAGGTCCAAGGCTGGGCCCCAGATGTGCTGGTGCACGGTGCTATGGCCAGCTGAAGTGAGACAGGAGGTTCTGCCGGGACCTCCAAACTCATACAGCCTATGGTGTTGCAGCTTAAACACAGATATGGCTTAGTAATAGTCAACAGCATTCAGGATTATCCTGAAGGAACAGTATGCTAAGAGTGTTTTGGAGGTGAAAAGAGTGTCAGATAGAGTGATGTTTATGAAGCTGGAAATTGATGGTGTAATGACGAATGTTGTTAGTGCATATGCTCCACAAGTTGGGTGTGTGATGGATGAGAAAGAAAAATTTTGGAGTGAGTTGGATAAAGTGGTGATGACTGTACCCAAGGGTGAGAGACTGGTGATCGGAGCAGATTTCAATGGGCATGTTGGTGAAGGGAACAGAGGGGATGAGGAAGTGATGGGTAGGTATGGTGTTAAGTAAAGGAATGCAGAAGGTCAGATGGTAGTGGATTTTGCGAAAAGGATGGACATGGCTGTGTTGAATACGTATTTTAACAAGAGGGAGGAGCATAGGGTGACATACAAGAGTGGAGGCAGATGCACACAAGTGGATTATATCTTATGTAGAAGGGCCAGTCTGAAGGAGATTGGAGACTGTAAAGTGGTGGCAGGGGAAAGTGTAGTTAGGCAGCATAGGATGGTGGTTTGTAGGATGACATCGGTGATCAAGAAGAGGAGGATGAGTGTGAGGGCAGCACCGAGGATCAAATGGTGGAAATTGAAAAATGGTAATTGTGAGGTGATGTTCAGGGAAGAGTTAAGACAGGCACTGGGTGGCAGTCAAGAGCTACCAAATAGCTGGGTAACTACAGCAGAGCTAGTAAGAGAGATGGCTAGAAAGGTGCGTGGTGTGACATCTGGAAAGAGGAAGGAGGACAAGGAGACCTGATGATGGAATGAAGTACAGGAGAGTATACAGAGAAAGAGATTGGTGAAGAAGAAGTGGGATTGTCAGAGAGATGAAGAAAGTAGACAAGAGTATAAGGAGATGAGGTGCATGGCAAAGAGAGAGGTGGTGAAGGCTAAGTATAAGGCGTATGATGAGTTGTATAAAAGGTTGGACACTAAGGATGGAGAAAAGGACCTGTACCGATTGGCTAGACAGAGGGACCGAGCTAGTAAAGATGTGCAGCAGGTAAGGGTGATAAAGGATAATGAGGGAAACATACTCACAAGTGAGGAGAGTGTGTTGAGCAGATGGAAAGAGTACTTTGAGGGGCTTATGAATGAAGAGAATGAGAGGGAGAGAAGGTTGGATGATGTGTGGATAGTGAATCATGAAGTGCAGTGGATTAGCAAGGAGGAGGTAAGGATAGCTATGAAGAGGATGAAGAACGGAAAGGCTGTTGGTCCAGATGACATACCTGTGGAAGCATGGAGGTGTTTAGGTGAAATGGCAGTGGAGTTTTTAACTAGATTGTTTAATGAAATCTTGGAAAGTTAGAGGATGCCTGAGGAATGGAGAAAAAGTGTTTTGGTACCAATTTTTAAGAATAAGGGTGATGTGCAGAGCTGTAGTAACTACAGAGGGATTAAATTGATCAGTCACAGCTTGAAGTT
Source organism: Protopterus annectens (assembly GCF_019279795.1). Taxonomy (NCBI): domain Eukaryota; kingdom Metazoa; phylum Chordata; order Ceratodontiformes; family Protopteridae; genus Protopterus; species Protopterus annectens. Next base: position 398,282,939 of record NC_056743.1, on the reverse strand, counting down.
ATGAGAAAGAGTAGTGGAAGCTAGGTTAAGAAGGGAGGTGAGGATTAGTGATCAGCAGTATGGTTTCATGCCAGGAAAGAGCACTACAGATGCGATGTTTGCTTTGTGAGTGTTGATGGAGAAGTACAGAGAATGTCAGAAGGAGTTGCATTGTGTCTTTGTGGATGTAGAGAAAGCATATGACAGGGTGCCTAGAGAGGAGTTGTGGTATTGTATGAGGAAGTCGGGAGTGTCAGAGAAGTATGTAAAAGTGGTACAGGATATGTATGAGGGTAGTGTGACAGCTGTGAGGTCTGCGGTGGGAGTGACAGATGCGTTTAAGGTGGAGGTGGGATTACATCAAGGTTCAGCTCTGAGCCCTTTCTTATTTGTAATGGTGATGGACAGGTTGACAGACGAGATCAGACAGGAGTCCCCGTGGACTATGATGTTTGCAGATGACATTGTGATCTGTAGTGAGAGTAGGGAACAGGTGGAGGAGGCCCTGGAGAGGTGGAGATATGCTCTAGAGAGAAGTGAAATGAAGGTCAGCAGGACTAAGACAGAATATATGTGTGTGAATGAGAGGGAGGATAGTGAAATTGTGAGGATGCAGGGAGTAGAGGTGGCAAAGGTGGATGAGTTTAAATACTTGGGATCAACAGTTCAGTGTAATGGTGAGTGTGGAAGAGAGGTGAAGAAGAGAGTACAGGCAGGATGGAGTGGGTGGAGAAGAGTGTCAGGAGTGATTTGAGACAGACGAGTACCAGTAAGAGTGAAAGGGAAGGTCTACAAGACGAGGATGGACAGGATTACAAATAAGTATATTAGAGGGTCAGCCCACGTTGGAAGGTTTGGAGACAAAGCCAGAGAGGCAAGATTACGTTGGTTTGGACATGTGCTGAGGAGGGATGCAGAGTATATTGGGAAAAAGATGCTAAGAATGAAGCTGCCAGGTAACAGGAAAAGAGGAAGGCCTAAGATAAGGTTTATGGATGTGGTGAGAGAAGACATGCAGGTGGTTGGTGTGACAGAGCAAGATGCTGAGGACAGGAAGAAATGGAAACATTTGATCTGCTGTGGTGACCCCTGATGGGAGCAGCCGAAAGGAGAACATAATTCAGGATTACTTATAACAGCATGCATAAATATGACCATCAACCCAACACAACAGATGGTATACATTTGCGGAGGGAGCACAACACTTGCATATATACTGCATGACATCTGTACAAAGTGTAGAAAACTTGTGACTGCAGCTATGAACAGTGACCCATTATTGGCATGTCACTGAGAACCCCAGGCAGTGTCTGTCATACCACTGTTTCATGTGACATATGTCCAATCAGGGATGCGATGGCAGTAACTCATCATTATCACCATGTACTGACTGCAGTCCTCACACTATGCTCCTGCAGTTCACAGATGTGTGTTCAGTGGGTAACACAGGAAACAAGTGGTTCCACACACTGACCAGTCCACAGATGGCCCTACAGATGGGGGTCTCTCACAAACAGAGCACTGTCTTGTCAGTTTTAAAACATGCAGAATAACCATTACCACACACAACTTGTTAAACAGGCAGTAGTCTCAATGAAGTATAGCTACACTTAAATGCTGTAGTCATGTCTGGCATATCACCCTCCTGTCTTTAGGCTATTTCCCACTGTGTATGTTGTTTGAGGAACATCCAAACAATCTGTGATGCCGTTTACCAATCACCAGATCCAGATATCACTCAGAGCGATTGTCATGGGCAAACACCAACATTATGTTCCTAGATATTGTACTGTGTTTCCATGCGATTGGCTATGGGAACATCATCACAGCTGTTCCACATGCAATCAGCTAGAGGAGGACTGCAATAGGTGCAGAGGCCATCACCTGATCATGGCCATCACTTACAAAACACAAGCTGCTGCTGAGCAGGTGTACAAATCCACATCCACCAGAGTGTGTGTGGGAGGGACAGACAGAGGCAAAGTACATCAGAGAATGGCTTGGAGACTAAAACCTAAGCATTGTCTGTCACACACCTATCAGTACAGGGGTTCAAACCCCTGACTAACTAGTCATTACTATTACAAGTGCATGCAGTTACTCCATGTGCCACAAAGCTGACATGGACATTCCAGTATTCCAAGAGAGGCCAACTGTGTGTGTATGTGTCTGTCTGTCTGCCTGAAAAAGTAACAATGCCTTTTAGAGTATGCACACTCTTTACAATTCACATAACCACCTATGGCAGTCCTGCTGATGTCACCCACCTAGAAATACACCTCTGGGACTGCTGTAACCCAGTATTCTCTGTAGCACGTGCTGTAACTGCATACTGCTGTAGTGTGATCAACTAGTTAGGTAGGGATTCTATTCCAAGAGAGGCCAACTGTGTGTGTGTGTGTGTGTGTGTGTGTGTGTGTGTGTGTGTGTGTGTGTGTGTGTGTGTGTGTGTGTGTGTGTGTGTGTGTGTGTCTGTGTCTGTTTGCCTGAGAAATGAACAATGCTTTTTAGAGTATGCACACTCTTTACAATTCACATAACCACCTTTGGCAATCCTGCTGTTGTCACCCACCTAGTAATACACCTCTGGGACTGCTGCAACCCAGTAATCTCCGTAGCATGTGCTGTAACTGCGTAATGCTGTAGTGAGATACACTAGCTAGGTAGGGTTTCTATTCCAAGACATGGCAGGTGTGTGTGTTTGACAGTCAGAGCCTGTGTGGAGGTGGCTGTGAGTGTCTAGCCACTGGACATGTTGGGGAGCGGATTTTGTAGTTTTCCTATATGGTGTCCATATTATATGTCACAATGTCCACCTCACGAGGAGTACAGATGTCAGTCAGCCAAGGGACTGTGTTGGCAAGCCATACCCTTACATCTGGCAAAAGGCCTGGTGAACAAAGTATGCAACACTACTATTACCCAGAATACGTTCTAAACCCATGTGTCATACACAAACACACTTGCCTAGAATATCCCGCTATGTTGCTAGTACCCTGCACATTGATGACAGATAGTAGGCATGGTGTGATTGCAGTGGGCTACAGAGGGCATGGCACCCTGTACAGTAGTACAATAGGCACATAATTGCGGACAATGTGCTTTCACTATGTTCCCCACTGGATGCCTGCAACATATGTGGTGCCATCAAATGTGATCCACAGAGGCCATACAATGCCTTACACATGTGCCCTGTATGGACCAATGCCAATGACACCAGGGAATACCTGTATCATGCTATCAATGCAGGTGCAGGGTCAGACTGCTGTCTATAAGCAGGTCCTGCCACACCAGGCCAGTATTGGCATATCTAAGGATAACAGTCTGTGTACACAACATGTGCCAGCCAAACCAGGTACACTTGTACTTATCACTGTACATTATTGTGGGACATGCACATCCCCAGCAATGACCATGTCAAGGACTATCAAACACAGACATGGCATGCATTGCAAAGCTATGGCCATACACAATGGTAACCAGGATGTCAGGACAGTTCATACAATACCCATCTGTGTGGGACATTGCAGACACTACACCACTGTACCACACTGCACACCATTGTCGGGTGTTGTGATGCCAAGGATTAACCCTCACCCAGCCTTGTACAGCCATCTTGCACAGCCAACCACTACAGACCCATGAAGCAAAGCACACATGCATGTCAGTACTGGCACCTTGTGTCTGCGTGTGGGGTATGATGCTCCCAACCACAGTCACTCCTAGTATAACTCCCATTGGCATACCGACAGATGTCAAACACGTTCACATGCCCTAGCCCATAGAACCTCTGAATATCCTCTGTGGTGCATGTAGTACCTGTGCATTACTGCAGTGCGGCAAACTAAATTGTTAGGAAGTGTATTTGTGGGCCTGGCAAAGTGTGTTAATGTGAGTCCATTACAGAGTGTGGTTGTGTTGACAATGACATCCGTTCATGTGGACAGCCATGTGTGCTACACCTTATGTATGCCTACTATATCTCTGTTGCAGATGTCGCTCACCAGCACACATATATGTTCTTACACAGACACAGCCATAGCCGTATATATATATATATATATATATATATATATATATATATATATATATATATATATATATATATATATATACATACATACATACACACATCTGAACACCCTTTGTGACACAGAAGGGTTCCAAAGGAACTGACTTGTACACAAAACAGAGGCATTTCTTGTGTTATAACATTTAAATCTTAAGCAGTTCACCAGAGAAGGGATGGTTGTTGTGTATGTGGAGTTTGGGGTGGGGAATGATGGCTAATGTAATCTACTCCGGGGATTGTGGGGTTAGGGTGGGGGAATGATGGGTATGGACCTACACCCTAGCAAGCACTTCTGTGTCACTGCTCGACAGTGGCACAGGAAAATAACATACCCAACTCTAGTCGTGCTTGACTGTGTATTCTTTACCATTCCTAACTATGTAATACTTTGTAGACACCGGTCACCACAGATCGCTACCATGGTGTACTAAAAGACATTACACATGTGTATGCCTGGCTACAGGGTAGTCACACACACAAACACGCACACACTTGCCAGTATTGTGCATACACGTTTTACCTATGTAAAGGTAACTAGTACAGTGGTATGCAGTTGGGGTATGTGCCACAGAACACATACAATTACACTTACTCTGATTCCACTTCTGAGCTGGGTGACATCACAGGACCGATTACTTGCAGTGGGGAGGGGGGAAGAGAGAGGTTTAGCAGTTGACAAGGATAAAGGCCAGTGCAAAAGGCGGTATCTCTTTGGAATGCAGCAAAACCCACTGTCATGACAGGATGCGACACAACCACACTCAGCCATTTGCTGACACACACACTCAGACATTTGTTGACACACACACTCAGGCATTTGCTGAGACACACACACAAACACACTCAGCCATTTTCTGACACACACACAAACACACGCACAGTTGCCAGTGATGGGATCAGAACTCCTGCCTATCTACAGATCACTATTACAGTACTACGCAGTTACGAGATGCAACACAGAGATTACACATTCCAAGGCAGTCAGACTGCCCTTCTAAGATTGAGGACAACAACAGGGAGACTGACAGTCACGAAGTACATAGCTGTAAATCTGTGTGTTTAAAGTAGGTGTCCATTACAACCTGTATGCACAAACAAGACACATCATCTGCAGGTAGGCCTGAGAGGTATAGTTGTAGCACAACAGGAACCTGAACTGGAATATGACCATCTGTGGAATGGACAACTACTATCACTATACAGGGTTACAGTGGGCATGTTCATACACTTAGTAGCACATAGCTGTTTGGGATACACTATGGTTATACTGGGCATGCTCATACACTTAGTAACAAAGGGCTTGTTGGATGCACTGACTCATATTACACAAGGTGGCAGTGGGTACACTCATACACTTAGCACAGGGCTGTTTGGGATGCACTCTGATTCTAACCACTGAAGGCCACAGTGTGCATGCTCATACACTTACATGTACAGAACACATTGTAATGGACTCTTATTGTAAACACACAGGTTTACAGCTAGGTACATCTTACCTGTCAGTATATGTGCACATCATACTGGTTTACTACCTGATACCTGTATGTGGCCCGTAAATGATATATATTTGTCTGTGCTGTGTGATACACATGCATACATGTACATGAAGTACTGACATATATATGTTAAGTATACACATTCATGCATGTGTGGAAGTGACAGACAATAGGTTACCTGGGTCGTACAGGCCGATGCTACCTACAGCATGTGTCACACACCTTGCTGCCCTGAAAGGCATACATTGATAGCAGGTTGTGGACAGTGGCATTATACGTGGAACATTGGCATGTGCAAGCATAATGTGTGAGCCACCTTGTATAATGGTACTGAGGTGCAGGTGACAAGATGACCTCTCCTAGCTGTGTTAGTAGTTGTCATTATTATCAGGACTGCTACCCTAAATATACGCATCCGTCACCTTACATGAGGCATTTGCTACCAAGCACATTAATGCCACTCACAGTGATATCATGGTACGAGTGGCAACTGCTAGACCAAAACAATGAGCCAATGTCCTGCTGTTATTATGAGGTTGTCCAGTGTCTGTCATTCCGGGCTGTCATGACCAAATGACGAGTCTTCAACACAGAGCACATGCATCCATGTGTCACGTGTGTGCAGATAATACCTAGGTCGCATTTACCCATATGGCCACATTCCAAGGCAAATGTCCTACACCCAGAAGTAACACCCTGACACCTACAAGATAACTGCATTGGATGCTTATGCTAACCAGTGCTAGATATGTGGCTTTAGTAATCCATTTGCTCAATGTAGAACCTACAATGGGGAATACTGACATCTGTGCAGTGAGAAACACCTGGCTGAAGGCTCTGTAGTGTACAATTGCACTGCCACCATATAACTCAGATCCAGACATGTGGGCCTTAACAGTGGTATGGACCATTCCAGGTGGTGGTGTACACATATTCTTAAAGACTACACAAATGTAAAGACCACTATGACATAACGCATCACAGATGAGTCAGGTACAGGTGACAGTGGCAAATGCTGCATTCTAGGTTGTATCCTCATATACATCCACCACCTTGTCCCCAGACTACCAATACTCATCCATATTGGTATGACATAGTATGGTAGACCACCAGATAACCCTCGATTGGTGGACTGTACCTAGGCCTACATCAACTGTGCAAAGTACCCATGTACAGACACAGCTGCATAATGTGTTATGCAATGCAATAATGCCACTGTTTGTAACCAGCTCAGTAGTACACATACCAGGGTCCTTCAGATGTTGTCAGCATTAACACGGTTGACTGTTGCTGTACACCAGTAAACAGCACCCTCTTGGTTGGATATGACCTAACTGTACCTGCCCTGGATATGTACATCCCACACTCTTGCAACATAAATGACATTACTAATGTTTTTGTTATCCTTTCTACATACAGGTGGCTACAGTCATTACACACATGCACATGGCAGATAGCATGCTAACAGTACATAAGGTTTGATATCTATGTTAACAGAGGTAATATTCCCTCTCTACTGGTCACCCATGACACCTATCATATCATTTAGACATGCCCACCTAATGCAATGCCTATAAACATACCCAAATAAAAGGACCATAGGACCTACACAAGGCCTGTATTGACAGACTCAGGGAAATCCATCTCTGCTCTGTATGTTCCTGAGTAGTCACAGGTGATATGTTCATGACATGTACAGCCATGTGTGGCCACAGCTCCTACATATACCCCATGTCAACAGTTGCAAGCCATGCATGCTGTGTGCTGTCTGGACATTAGCCTTAGTACCACAATATCCAGTACATGCTGGGGTGAGATGTTTACAAGCCACAGACCTCGCACATGCTTGAATGAGTGTACTACCTAGCTCTAACAGAGCACATTGCTGGCACTCTTCCAGTAAACATGAGGTGTGTGTGGCAAATATGATGTGCTCACTGTTGACCATTACAGTGCCCTGGCTTCACCATGGCACTGTCAAGTAACAGTTTGTAGGAATAATGCTGTGTGTGTCTCGCTGATATGTGCTGTTGTCATATATGTACACTTGGCTACTCGGTGAAGTTGGTGGTGTCCTACCAGTACATGAGTACAACATCCATTATGATGTAATGCTCAGCTATGTTTTACACATGGCATGGGGAAGGTGTGGAATGTATCCTCTTGACCTGCTAGTGCACTTACTGATGTAGACCGCATATGTGTACATGTATTGATGTTTGTGTAGATTCCATGTATGTGCAGTGTCTGATGTCTGAAGGTGACTGTTGTCTTAGTAAATCATGCTGTTGCAATACAGCCTCAACATTGCCAACTGTATATGGTGATATGCTCTAAGTACAGTAAGCTGTACATGAGGTATGGACAGATGTTTGTACATGACTACTAAGTGGTGGGGCTTCTTTGCAGATGAATTATTACTGAGGATAGCTCACTGGTGTGTTACAACCAGTCCTACAATAACCTGTGTAACTGCTAAGGTCAGGTTTTGTTAATTGAAGTGGAAGACAGACAATGTAGAATGCTGTAAGGGTAACACTGAAGGCAAACCTTATGACACCTGTAACAGTAATACCTCCCCTGTGCATACATTGTGCATATATCAGCACAGTTGGCAAAGGAAAGAGTCAGTAAGCATTGTACTGGATGCGATAGCGCTGTAGTTCTGTAGTACCTATCATGAGAAAGGCAGGTGTTTGATTCACAGTACTGGCACGTGTGGGTGTGTGGGCCCATATATGTCATGTATGGTTGGGAATACATCCCACATGTTATCACTCTCCTGAACACTGTTGTTGACAGCAGTACAGAGTGAAGTGTAGAAAGAAAGGCATAGGTAAGTGGTTAAACCTCACACATGTAAAGTGTCTGTGTGTGTGACATAGGTGTATATCTTTTTGAATGTCACAGTGTGTGTGTGTGCATGTGTATGTGTGTGTGTGTGTGTGTGTGTGTGTGTGTGTGTGTGTGTGTGTGTGTGTGTGGCTGTCCGTGTGTATGGCTGTCCAGTCCCTGGAGTGAGGCTTTATTTTACCATAGTGAAATGTTAATGGCCCCTCCCCATCCACTCAATGCAATCTAGCATCCCTGTTGATATCATCAATTGTAGGCGGGCATTCTAACCGCCTATTAACATGTACACCCTGGGGTGTGACCTGTTGTTATATAGCCTACTGATGGACCCCCCTCCCCAGATACACTCACTGCACTGTAGTATCCCTGCCAGTGTCCTCGATCTTAGGCCATTCCAACTATCTGTACATGTGTAATCTCTGTGGCGCGTCTTGTAATTGCGTAGTACTATAATGATGATATGCACATAGGCAGGGGTTCTCATCCGAACACTGGCAACTGTGTGTGTGTGTCAGTGTGTGTTACTGTGTCTGTGAATCCCTGAGTGTGTGGGTGTGTCTGTGTTTGCATGCTGTCTTGGCAGTGGGTATTACTGCTTCCCAATGAGAAGCCACTATTTCCACTGGCCTTTGCCCTTGTCATCCGGCATACCACTCTTTTACCTCCTCTGTGCTCCAGGTAACTATACCTGTGATGTCACCCACTATGGATGTGACGGCTCTGAACACAGTAGCTTACTACACAGCTATCATGCTCTTGGATGATTAAAACAGTAAACATAATTGAAACATGAGAGAATATAACTATGATGTGGAAGCTGGTATTGTCATACTGACCTGTGGGTAGTCAACATGTGCATATGGGACACTAACCGCAAACACCGACATCCCCTGGCACATGCAACTACACCTGAAAGAGGAAGGCAGAACGTCAAGACGTCTTCCCTAATGTCAAGATCAACATGCTGTTCGTGTTGTTACACATGATACATACTGTCAGATGTATAAAATGCATTCTAAAACTGTAATACATGGTATGTGTGCTGCCTGTCAACACTACTCAACAATATTAATCTATAATTGTCTACCTAGTATGTTCACCCTGTGCATCAGACCACATGAACATGTCCCTGCACCGATGGTGTGGATGACAGGGATGCACCACAGGCATCCTCATATGCACAGTGTGATAATGTTTGCCAGAGGCCTAGGCTGCGCCATTGGATGACGTCCTCTATGGCCAGTGGTGATATGGTATGTGCAGGCTGGGAAACTGTGTGCGAGGATGAGGGGGAGACAGGTGGCATGGCAATCAGTGGCACAGATTCAGCCCCTGACAACCCTGCCTATGCCTCAATCATGCTATCATCATCAGTGCTAGAGTCTGTGGGGACACTAACATCAGATGGACCGCAGGAGGGCAACACACGTACATCAACATCTGTGAGGGGAAGACAAGAACTGTACATTACAAGTTATACCAGACAGACAGAGAGAGAGAGACAGACAGACACACACACTACATGCAGGTGATATGGTAGATGCCATTCAGCTTAGACAATTATAGTTTCAGCTTAGACAATTATAGTGGTAGTTATCATACATCCCTGAGTTGCACACAACAGCATGCATGTGTTATAGCAGACGGTATGCACCTTACACAATTATAGTGGTGGTTAGCATACATACCTGTATTGCACCATTTGTGTTAGTAGCCTATGCCCCATACCTGCAACACAATGCATGCACTTTGCACCGCACTGCCATGGTGTGTGCAACATACACCGCATGTTAACAGACCATTGCTGACCTTTGTACATCTGCCACTGATGCCTTGTGTTGGCCACTGCCCCTATGTGTGAGGACATGAGCAGTAGGGTATGTCAACTGCATACTATGTTTGCCTGAGCCCTAGTTTGCATATCTCCCCCAAAGCAGTGCATGTCTGTTCAACATTATTCCGCCTACCCCTGAGCTGAGTCTAGACATTGTGCACATGGCTGTACACACATGTTTGACATGGCTGTCCCTACTTTGCAATGGTGCCACAGACCAGCACATGTTTACAGTACACTGGCCTGCTGTGTGGCATATGACCTTGCCAATCACATGTAGTATGACATGTCTTCTGCTGACGTGTTGAATGACATGCATACATGTGTAACACACTGGTGTCCTTTCCAATCTACAGTACGGTAATGGTGTCCCAGTGCAGGGACGTGTTATACTAACATGGGCCTTCAGCTGATGCAATGTTGTCTGTCCACCCTACAAATATGCAGGGACATACTGCACATTGAACTGATGTGCATAACCATTGCAGGGCATCATGTGGCTTCACAATTGCTATACAGTGTGAGCTACTGACACAATTCATAGCCATGACTATGTTCACATACAATACATATCTAATGTGGAATGTGACCCATGTCACTGAGGTGTATACACACTAAACCCTAATGTGGAATGTGTGACACAGGTCACAGAAGGGTATACGGAGGACACCCCTGCACATCTGCAACCATATTACTGATGCCTGGCAACTATGCCCAGACATGGCTAACTTAGCAGTACTCTGTCCCACATGCCATATGTGTACCTCACACACATGTGGAGCAGGCATGACAGTGATGTCTGACACCAGCAAGGTGAATGTACTGTATATGTGGCTTGATGTGGTTGTATGTGTATGTTGTGCAACACAGGTATGTATTTGGATACTGTATAGGTGAATGCTTCCATGTCGTGACACACTCAAAATGTTCAAGACATGTTATGTGGTGGTTTTATGTAATGCCTACACAAGCTGTGCACAGGCCTGTATGATGTTTAGTGTTTGACATCTGTAATATCACCATTACACAAAGGCCATAGTTGTATTGTGTTGAGCCAGTGTACAACAGGGTGTACACACATGTACATCACTTCTACTGTGTGCGTTGCTTCATGTCTCTGGCCATCCTCCATGGCCATGTGTACACATTTTCTGTCCAATGGTTGTGATAGCCATCTTATTTCACATGTCAGTGTTATCCCATGTGACATACACCCATAGATGTCATATGCTCCACTGAGGACAGGGTTATGCAGACAAAGGGTGGTATGTATGGGATGTGAGACATTTTTTCCAGGGTAGTTGAGCAGTGCTGCAGTCAGACCGCTACATGTCATGGACATGTCAGACAGCACATGACATTGTGTGACATTCATAGCAAGGGTATACTCCACAAGGGTGTATCCTGAAGGCCGGTCATACTCCAGCTCCAACACATTTAGTGTGTGTGCACACATATGCTGTCTGTACAGTACTGTTCATATTCCCAACATGTGTATTGCTGATATGTAGCACCTGTCCCTACAGTGGAACACACCTCCACCATTGTATTCACTGTTGTCCACACATCTGGCAATGACAGTTTGGAAGGTTTAGTGTAGGTGTTTCATATAGTCTCCAATTGTTTCACATAGGTAAACACTGTGATGCATTGCAGGTCTGACCAGTGCCCATTAACAGGACCACCATACATTATGTGTACGTGTGTTATGGCAGATAGCATGCCATTAATATGTTCCATGCATTATCAAGCTTGGTAAATAATAAAAATCTCACCTGACACAGGCTGCTGTCGCTGCAAAATGCCAGAGGTACCTAAACAGGAGTGTCACAGCAGTAAGATCATTATCCACACCTGTGTGATAGCTACAGGGTGCAATGTCCATGTTAGCACATAAGCCGGTACAATACACTATACTATGGAGTATGCACATCTGTGCATACATAGAGTAGCAGACTATAGTATGTAGCATGTGTGCATACATGCCTTGAATATGATGTTACATTACATATTGTACAGTAACACATGTAATTATGTGAAATATAGCTGTGTTTTATGTGCAGTAGTGACTTACCAGGCAACTCCAGGCTCTGTGGTTGAGAGACACCCACCTCCACAATACAGCTAAAGCTTGTGGATGGAGGTCTGCATGTGTCCCCAGGTTTGCCAGTAGCTCCTCTGTACTTGTGAGTGGGGGCTGGGTGAGTGGCCCTCCACCTATTGTACCTTGTTCCCTGGCAATTGCATTAGCACGCTGTTTCGCCCGTCTTATGAGGTCAGTGCAGTATCAACGCACCTGCTGATAGGTGCGATTGTGACCGCCAACATCATTTACCCTCCTGCAGAGTTCCTCCCACAGGGCATCGTGCTGCTGTGCATCCTGTGGCACATGGCTGAAGAGCGTTGTGTGGTTCTCGAGGAGGTATGGGATGAGGACCTCATCCTCTAAGTGGCTGTACGCCGGCAGTCTTCTACTTGGCATACCTGGAAAACATAATGATGGAGACAGTTCACAGTAACTCACAGAGAAGTACAGCTGAACATACATGTGTATCACATTTATTAAGATTATAAATACGTCTCTGCAAATCTACATGACACTAACCCCACTGACATGTATAAGTCACACACATTTGACACTTACTGGTGATGTGATGTTATCGCCATATATGTGTGTGTCATGTGATGACATTGCTCTTACACCATGTGGATGTTGTCTTGATGTGGGCATATCTGTTTGCCTGTACTGGTGTCTTTACCTATCAGCACATGCCTGGATGTGTTCACATTAATGCAATCGACCTTAATGCTGTGTATATGTCACATATATAGTCATATATAGCCATTAGGGACATGACCTGTGACCCTGCAGACTCACATGTATGTATGTGTTTTGGCATATACATCTCCATGGCACTGTACAGCTGTGTAGCATCCTGCCATGCATTGCCTGTGTTGCACATGTGTAACACATGGGACAATAGCTAGCCTGATGGTATTTGCAGGGTTGGATATCAACTATAGCATGTATGGTCTTAGTGATCTAGTAGGCTATATGCCCTGGGCCATTTATGAGCCTAGGCAGACAGGTTACCTAGCTGTAGGCAACAGACAGGTATGTTTCAGTGGCCAGTTCAAGCAGTGCCACAGAACTTATCCACATGGTTACTGATATAGTTGGCATGCAGTCATCATACCATGTCACAGAGAGGGGTGATGTGCAGCTTTGCCGGACAGGGATACATAGTATGGCAAGAGTATGTTAAGTGTATGGGACAGAGGTCTATCAGGCATGTTGTGATCCTTGTACTAGAAAGGTGGATGTCCATGAAGTATGTGTTTATTTGGGATCAGGATGTGTTAAGTGCAGCATGTCCAGCACCTCTGGGTTGGACATGGCTTTACTCAGGGTAGGTTGCATGCTACACAGTGCAGCTAGGGATTGGGTAGGGCAGTGTAGGCCATCAACACATGGGCAATAACCCTTAAAGGAAATATGTGATCTATTATGGGTCACATGGGTGTTGAGTATGGCTGAGCAAGTATCTATGTATTCCTGGATGGCACCCTGTCATTGATTAGGGGTGCCACATATGACTACCTGTCTGGTGTGGTGAAGTAACTATCAAAGGAAAGTACTGTCCAGCTGCATCCCATACACACAGTTGCCATTATGTTGACCGCTGCCTAGGTGGTAGTTAATGGGTACAGGGTTTGTAACATAGGGGATGACAATGCGATACTTAGCTGTCAGATTGTGGCCATATGTCACATACCACACATCTGACACACTAAGGCTCTTCTGTATGTTGAACGCAGCACACATTGAGTCAACTGTTGCTCCTAGTTCATAGTCATTTGCAAACATCAATAAGCTGATGCCTTCTGTGTTAGTCTGTTTGGTATAGATAACAAAGAGGGGGAGTACCAGGAATGACCCCTGTATTACTGTGGCTGGCACTGGTTTGATGTGCATGTATTAGTCAGACACCTTCTGTAGTGTTGGTTCTGCCAGCAGTCCAGTTGCCAACCACTCCTGTGACATAGGAATATACACCTAGTTTACTGAGTGTAGCTGGAACACAGTATGGGTGATGGTATCCTATGACCTGGCAAGGTCATGATATGCAGTGTGAATCAACCCAACTGTCATCTACATCTGTACCGAGTACATCAAATACATTGATAATGGTTCATGGCCGTACAGACCAGACTCAGCAGGGTAGTTGTGCACTATGTCCCATTATCAGTGGTGTCTCCCCCTTTGTGGGGTGTGATAACTGTTGCTGTGCAACATTCAGTGTGTACACAGCCTGACATGGAGCTATGACTGAACATGATGTGTATGTGGATAGCTGAATGTTCTTACATTTGTGTAGGATACACCCTGGGATGTTGACAGGTCCCATGAAAGCTGTATGTATGGCTTTAGAGAGTGCAGCTTGTACCTGCATAGTCATTATTGCAGGGGCCCTGTAGTGTACATGGATATATTACTAAGTGTATCTGTTGGGTGGGTGGGAGTGAGTTTAGGTTCTCCAAGACCCTATCTGGATGAACAGGTGCTATTTCTGTAGGTGCAGTACTTCCCATGCCATAGCGCTGTGCAGCACAGCAGGTCTTGTCGTTGCCATTACGATTAATGATACAGCTATAGAATGATCTGTGCTTGGCCTCATAATATGTGGCTGATTAGTTTCACTGTAGCTTTGTGTGGTTTTATACGGTGTATCTGCATCTTACTTAGGCTGACCAGGGATCACCTACACTCGTGTGTTCACTCTTGCAACAGTTACTACCTTCTGTGGTACAGTTTAAAGCATAGTACCACAAGTTTGCCTTCTTGTTTGTGTTGGGTTGAATCCTGGTTCTGTTTCAATAGCACTATCACTGCACATATGTGACTGCTTAAGGTTCATTTGTGTAGGATTCAGCATTTGCACATGCATTGTCCATCTGCATGGGTGCCATGACAGTCACCACTCTGCTCTTAGGAAACAGAACATTGGCATTGGAGGCTAACTATGTGTAGCATACTGTTAGCCCTGTTTGTGGGACTACTGTGATCCAGTTCAGTGGGGTCGATGGAATCCAACATGCATTGAGCGCAGGTGTTGGTACATGAGGAGTCTTCCCAGTTCATAATGGAATAGCTGAGAGTAGCCATTATTATGGTTCTGTCTCAGACCTAATCTTCCCCATTAAAGCACATTATGACAGTTGGGAAGTCCGCAGCCTGGTGGGTGATCTGTCTCAAGGTGCATTTTGAATTCCACATTGGCACAAAGGCAGTTGCTCAGCATAATGCATCTGAAGTTATGCAAGTGCAACTAGCGTGGGGGTGTACATATCCTTCAGGAATATGGACACACCTGCGGCCCATGTGTTCCAATAAAGGATAATGGGCAAGAGGTGAGGTATGTGTTATAACATGGTCATGCAGGTGTGTTCTCCGGAGCGTTGAAACATGTCTCAGCCACTGCACAGATATGTTCTCCATGTTAGGGATTGACATATGTGTGTCTGTATAGTGTTTCTGACATGTATCATTATGTAGCGAGACCTGCAGTTTATTGCTTGGCTGTCCATGTAACAGCAGTGGACCTTCACTTGAATCGTGAATGATGAAGGCACTATAGGGGAAGCATGAGCCCTAGGCAGTATCCAGATTCCCAGGGGTGACAGGTGCAGGCCCAGTCCGGCAAAGCATCAGGGTCTGTCAACCATGTTATCCCAGGATGACAGATACTGGATACCCTGTGACATGCACCACTACACTAGACAATTGTGGAATACAATCCTTTTGTCCCTGTACTGCAGTATCATTCTGGCCAATGGAAGAATGCTACCCAGGCCTTGGGACATAGCTGCATGGGCTACAAGACCTGACAGTTCTTAGATGTGTTTCCATGCAGTCCAGGCTACTGCATCACAGGTCCTGCACAACAACATGGAATATGCCAGAGCCATGTGTATAGTTTAAAAGGTGGTCTGAGTGTATGGGTATGTGGCTAATCATGGCAGACAGGCAGTTGACAGTACGTATACCCTCGTATAGGTTGGTGTGTTACATAGTGCTAGAGTTTGCATTCACAAATGAGTACTGTTGGGCATGTTTCCAGTCACGTGTTCTGAAGTGTGGCACAATTATACAAGCTATGTCATACAGTTTGTATATTTTGGTGTCTGTCTCTTCCTGCTTGGGGGGGGTCACTTGTTTGGCCAGATAATTAGAAGCGTCTGTGAATGTGTGATTTCTGGTAGTGTTTGTGGGTGTCCTTACTGTGTTCTGGCAAGGGTATGTGTTGGTTGTGTTGATGAGCTACATGTGTTAACCTACACCTCATGACTGTCCAGTCCAGTCATGGGTGTAGACTGGGCTGCCTTCCAGCTTACCCCTGTAACTACATCCCAAACAATGTGTGGGGTGTGGTGTTAGGTGGGTTTGGCAGTGTACATGGCATAGAGATTACATTCCCCCAGGATGGCCACATACACAAAGCTGACATTTGGAAACACCAGTAGCTGACTGGTGGACATGCCTGTATGAACATTCAGTACTACAAGTACCAAGTACTTTATTTAGTTTACATATTGCCTATGAAGATGTTTTAGACAGTGATGCTCACATGTAAATATTTGTGTTATGGACATGACAACACTGGCTATTACGGACACATTGTAGTTACCTTTAGCAGCAATCCTCCTCTGAGGAGCACATCATATCCTGTTAGTT
This sequence comes from Protopterus annectens, assembly GCF_019279795.1. Lineage (NCBI taxonomy): Eukaryota > Metazoa > Chordata > Ceratodontiformes > Protopteridae > Protopterus > Protopterus annectens. The sequence continues at coordinate 398,265,969 of NC_056743.1, read as the reverse complement.
GATTACAGATGATACAAGTGTCTACAGGTCTGTTTCCTTCTCTGGGTATATACTCACATATCCACCAGGACCATGAGCTCTGTTGGGCAAAGACACCCACTCTCCAAACAGAGTCATGTATCAATAGACTCTGATGCCACTAGCAAACATGATCAGGATATAATCAGACAGTGTGAGCCATCACCTATGAAGCGGCTATTACACATGGCCAGCTGTCTCCTACATCTTACACTCCTACTGCAGATGTTACACTGGACTTAAAGATTATATGCAACCTGTTTCACTACCAGTGCTGTGCACTACCTTACATACAGTATGTGCAAGTGACTGTTAGGTTGGCAATGAGAGGTTGGGCTATACAAACCTGGTAGTTCAACCAGTGTGTCTGTACTCTCAATATCCACTCTATGTAGGTGTGCACATAGCCATTTGGCCAAGCCCTGTAACAAGGGTCACTACACATTTGCATAACATGTACACATGCACATCAGTTATTGCTTGCAAACGATACTAGAGAGGTCCAGCCCTGTAACAAGGGTCACTACACATTTGCATAACATGTACACATGCACAGCTGTTATTGCTAGCAAACGATACTAGAGAGGTGGATATTACATGTGTTATGTGCATGGATAGTTACTTGGCTCTTCCAATTATCTTTGCTATCATGCTGATAAACTGTCAGATGAATACAAATGATATGTATCCTGTCATTGAGTATTGTAATTGCCACTAGGCATAACAGAACTGCTGTGTAGAATAGAATACAGATCTGTCTAAAATACTGTACATTACACAGTTATTGGCCCAATATCCCACAATGCACACCATATTTACACGGTAAGCCCACCTTTAACATGTTCATCTTACTTATACACCCATGCATATGTCGACTGTTACAATATATCGACATATACTATCCCCTGTTATAGCACATACTTGTTGGACCAGTCCTGACACTAACAGTGGCTGGAAGCGAATTGGTGGGTTCCAAGCCCATATCATCCTTTGTGGTGTATGCAGAGTTTGCCATGTGAACGACAGCAGTACACACACAGAATACTACAAGCATTACTACTACTCAACAATACATCACTACAAGATAGATATTTCCACTACATGCACTGATTTCACTGTAATTCTTACAGTACAGGTACTACATATACAGACATACTACATGTTAAACATACCTTAGTAATCAGAGGTGTTATTGACTAGTATAATACTCATTTTCAGTTCATCTTTCAGTGTTTTGTACTGTCCTACAGGTAGATACAGATGGTTTGAATGTGTGACAAGGCAACCTTTTATAGTTACAGATCAGTAACATGTGCTATCCCGATGACCAATTGGTGTTCCTAAGTAGCTAATTACATGCACATCAGCTGTGCTGCTACTGCCTTAGCCAATACCATGGCTACAGTGGAGTATAATTGAGTACTCCACTTGGGGGTTGTCTCTTTGCCTTACTTGTGAAGAAGACATCGTGGAAGTGTTGTTTGGAATCTATTGCAACAGCTGTATGGAGACGAACAGTAATATATTGTGTGTAATGCCTAGAGTATTTGGTCTAAATGTGAGTACTGCTGTTATATTTCTGAACATTGCTACTTGTGCAGGGTTTGTCTGTACCTAATACTTCTGCATATGTTTCAGTCTGGCCAGGTTGTTTGATCAGCTCAAGGCTGCATAGCTATGCATATAATGTTTGGGAGTTTACAGTATGCTTACCAGACATATTTAGTTTGGTGTTACTGTGTATCATACTGTGCTGATAATCAGTACTCGGTAACACTTCCTGGTGTACGAACCTTTCAGCCCTCTGAAACCGGATTAGTTCATACAAACCCTGTTACATCAGCAGCTATTCAATTGTATAATGGCAACTATTTCACATAGGGCCATGTTAGTGTGTCTGTGTCCAGGTATGTTAAGGTTTCAGCAGATGTTGTACAGTAGTTGAATAACTGGTTATGGTATGACAGTATGTATTGATGTAATTAATTTGGTTGTGGGGTAGATGTTGGTGGATGTACATAGCACATGCAGGTGTGTAGGAACCTCTTTTATACAACGTCTGTATGTGTGTGGATGTTCTTTCCCTATGTGAACACCTGTCCCTTAGTGGACTAATACTATGGTAATTGCAGGCTGATTCATTAAGGCACTATTAAATGCTTCCTGTATAGCATGCAGTTACTGTTAGTCCTTGAATTCTTTTGGCAATACATCGGAATGTAATCAAGTTTTGCAAAATGAAAGCTGTCTGTGTATTTCTGTCATGGATATTTGCAGTCATTGCAGTTGTGTTGGTGGCTGTGTCCAAAGAACATATTTGTAATAGTGTATTGGCATATACTCTTCGTATGTTATGTTCATATTGTTTTGGGGGGGGGGCAGAATGTGTGATTGCTATGGTCCATGTTGTACTCAGATATGACCAATTCGGATGCTGTTTACAGACATGTATGTATATGTGTGTGTGTGTGTGTGTGTGTGTGTATATGTATATAGATATATATATATTATTGCATACATTTATCTGTACCTCCATAGATGTTTTTAACCTATGTATATACCTGCATATATATGCAGACCTGTATATATCGACATGTCTCTATGCATCTCTCTCTCTCTCTATATATATATATATATATATATATATATATATATATATATATATATATATAATATGAGCATACACCTTTAATTGGGTACATGACGGGTTGTCCTATTTCAACACATTCCTCCCTTTTGTGTTTTAACCTGTCTGCATACACAACTGGGATAGATACATCCCAGGTAGTTTAGTGCTAGGTTACTCTGAGGATGGAGTACATGGTTGCGTGTTCTACTGCTGGAAGGTGTTATTATTTTACCTCTCAGAGTAGGCACTGGTAGGGAAAGTGTGAATAACGCACATTTATGCGATTGTAAGCAGGTTTGCCCGTGGTCTGCGCGACGTTAAGCAAAGGTTAAACCTGTGAAGTGCTTCTCCGTTTAGCGTGTTTCAGTGCCGTTTACCATCGTGCAAACCCCCATGGAAACCCGCTTACAACTGCTTAAGAGTACTTTAATCTACCTGCAACCAACAGCCCTTTTTCTGGCTCTCAAAATAACCTAGCAGCCCTTGCAGGTCTTGAACCCGGGACCATGAACACCACAGTCACTGACTTTATCACTAAGGCATCTGAGATATGTACAAATGTTATGGTGTTTAGAATATACATTGTACTACAGACATTCCTCACTACTGAAAACAAATGTGACAGTCAGTTGGTGTACATATGTCTGATACATGTTAATGTTCATATGTTTGTGAAATTAGGTGTTGAAATGTAACATGACAGGGTGTATTATGAATGAGAAAGGTTCTTTCTTTGTGTCTTTTTTATATTGTCCCCATACTCCATCTATACCCCTAAAGTTCACTTATTGGACATCCGACCAAGGCCTTCCTTGATGCATGATTGCATTACCCATCATTCCTCCCCCAACCAATCTTCACATACACAACAAACATCCCTTCTTTGGTGAATTAGGTTAATATTAATTGTTATAATACCAGAGCTGCATGTGTTTTGTGTACACTCCAATTCCTTTGGAGTGCTTCTGTGTCACAAAGTGTGTTCATAGATGCTCATATATATGGCTATTGATGTAATTGTAGAATATCATCATCTTCTTTCGGCTGTTCCCGTTAGGGGTCGCCACAGCAGATCACCTGTTTCCATTTATTCCTGTCCTCTGCATCTTGCTCTGTCACACTAACCACCTGCATGTCCTCTCTCACCACATCTATAAACCTTATCTTAGGCCTTCCTCTTTTCCTGTTACCTGGTAGCTTCATCCTTAGCATCTTTTTCCCAATATACTCAGCATCCCTCCTCAGCACATGTCCAAACCAACGTAATCGTGCCTCTCTGGCTTTGTCTCCAAACCTTCCAACCTAGGCTGACCCTCTAATATACTTATTCCTAATCCTGTCCACCCTCGTCACACCCAGTGCAAATCTTAACATCTTTAATTCTGCCACATCCAGCTCAAACTCCTGCCTTTTTGTCAGTGCCACTGTCTCCAACCCATATAACATAGCTGGTCTCACTACCCTCTTGTAGTCCTTCCCTTTCACTCTTACAGGTACTCGTCTGTCACAAATCACTCCTGACACTCTTCTCCACCCACTCCATCCTGCCTGTACTCTCTTCTTCACCTCTCTTCCACACTCACTGTTACTCTGAACCCAAGTATTTAAACTCATCCACCTTCGCCACCTCTACTCCCTGCATCCTCACCCTTCCTCTATCCTCCCTCTCATTCACACACATATATTCTGTCTTAGTCCTGCTGACCTTCATTCTTCTTCTCTCTAGAGCATATCTCCATCTCTCCAGGGTCTCCTCCACCTGTTCCCTACTCTCACTACAGATCACAATGTCATCTGCAAACATCATAGTCCACAGGGACTCCTGTCTGATCTCGTCTGTCAACCTGTCCATCACCATTGCAAATAAGAAAGGACTCAGAGCTGATCCTTGATGTAACCCCACCTCCACCTTAAACGCATCCGTCACTCCCACCGCAGACCTCACCGCTGTCACACTACCCTCGTACATATCCTGTACCACTCTTACATACTTTTCTGACACTCCTGACTTCCTCATACAATACCACAACTCCTCTCTAGGCACCCTGTCATATGCTTTCTCTAAGTCCACAAAGACACAATGCAACTCCTTCTGACCTTCTCTGTACTTCTCTATCAACACTCTCAGAGCAAACATCACATCTGTAGTGCTCTTTCCTGGCATGAAACCATACTGCTGATCACTAATCATCACGTCCCTTCTTAACCTTGCTTCCACTACTCTTTCCCATAACTTCATGCTGTGACTGATCAATTTTATCCCTCTGTAGTTATGATAGCTCTGCACATCACCTTTATTCTTAAAAAAAAATCGGTACCAAAACACTTTTTCTCCATTCCACAGGCATCCTCTCACTTTCCAAGATTTCATTAAACAATCTGGTTAAAAACTCCACTGCCATTTCACCTAAACACATCCATGCTTCCACAGGTATGTCATCTGGGCCAACAGCCTTTCCATTCTTCATTCTCTTCATAGCTATCCTTACTTCCTCCTTGCTAATCCATTGTACTTCATGATTCACTATTCCTACATCATCCAACCTTCTCTCCCTCTCATTCTCTTCATTCATCAACCCCTCAAAGTACTCTTTCCATCTCCTCAACACACTCTCCTCGCTTGTGAGTATGTTTCCCTCATTATCCTTTATCACCTTTACCTGCTGCACATCTTTCCTAGCTCGGTCCCTCTGTCTAGCCAATCGGTACAGGTCCTTTTCTCCCTCCTTAGTGTCCAGCCTTTCATACAACTCTTCATATGCCTTATCCTTAGCCTTCGCCACCTCTCTCTTTGCCATGGACCACATCTCCTTATACTCCTGTCTACTTTCTTCATCTCTCTGACAATCCCACTTCTTCTTTGCCAACCTCTTTCTCTGTATACTCTCCTATACTTCCTCATTCCACCACCATGTCTCCTTGTCATCCTTCCTCTGTCCAGATGTCATACCAAGCACCTTTCTAGCCATCTCCCTTACTAGCTCTGCTGTAGTTACTCAGCTATTAGGTAACTCTTCACTGCCACCCAGTGCCTGCCTTAACTCATCCCTGAACTCCACCTCACAATTACCCTTTTTCAATTTCCGCCACTTGACCCTTGGTGCTGCCCTCACACTCCTCCTCCTCTTCTTGATAACCAACGTCATCTTGCAAACCACTATCCTATGCTGCCTAACGACACTTTCTCCGGTCACCACTTTACAGTCTCCAATCTCCTTCAAACTGGCCCTCCTACATAAGATATAATCCACCTGTGTGCATCTTCCTCCACTCTTGTATGTCACCCAATGCTCCTCCCTCTTGTTAAAATACGTATTCACCACAGCCATGTCCATCTTTTTCACAAAATCCACTACCATCTGACCTTCTGCATTCCTTTGTTTAACACCATACCTACCCATCACTTCCTCATCCCCTCTGTTCCCTTCACCAACATGCCCATTGAAATCTGCTCCAGTCACCACTCTCTCACCCTTGGGTACAGTCATCACCACTTCATCCAGTTCACTCCAAAATCTTTCTTTCTCATCCATTGCACACCCAACTTGTGCAGCATATGCACTAACAACATTCATCATTACACCATCAATTTCCAGCTTCATAAACATCACTCTATCCGACACTCTTTTCACCTGCAAAACACTCTCAGCATACTGTTCCTTCAGAATAACTCCTACGCCATTTCTCCTCCCATCCACACCATGATAAAACAATTCGAACCCACCTCCGATACACCTAGCCTTACTCCCCTTCCATGTGGTCTCTTGCACACACAATATACCAACCTTCATTCTGTCCATCATATCAGCTAGCTCTCTCCCTATACCAGTCATACTGCCAACATTCAAAGTTCCAACCCTCATTACCACAGTCCTAGCTTTTCTCCTCTCCTCCTGCCTTCAGCCATGTCTTCCACCTCTTCTCCTCCTTCGGCCAACAGTAGCCCAATTTCCGCCAGCACCCTGTATTCTAACAGTACTGGTGGCGGTCGTTGTTAACCCGGGCCTCGACCAATCAGGTATAAAAATTTTTCTTGGTGACTACATGAAATGTTTTGGCGAAGTTTTATACCGGATGCCCTTCCTGACGCAACCCTCCCCATTTATCCGGGCTTGGGACCGGCACAAAGAAATGCACTGGCTTGTGCATCCCCAGTGGCTGGGTTGTAATTGTAGAATATATATATATATATATATATATATATATATATATATATATATATATATATATATATATATATATATATATATATATATATATATATATATGTGTGTGTGTGTGTGTGTGTGTGTGTGCGTGCGTGTGTGTGTGCAGACATCACTGACATGTATATATATATATATATATATATATATATATATATATATATATATATATATATATATATATTATTAGTTTGTAACAGTAATACATATGTAGACTGGAATGTGTTGGTTCACAAATTACAGTACATTACAAAGTGACTGTCCCATTTGTGATCATTACAGTGAAATGCATATATTATAAGGTGTAGTCTCAAGACCATGAAACATATGTACATCTTGGATGGCTTAGTGGTAAGTCCCATGAATATAGTGTTCATGGTCCAGGGTTCGACACCTGCGATGCTTTACAAATGTTTTTTACTGCAGAATAAGGCTCATTTAAGCAGTTGTAAGCATGTTTAAAAGTGTTTGTGTGACATTATGGCAGCGGTTAAACACAGCTAAACAAACTTTGTAATGTATAACGTGTGTGCGCAAACACGGCCACATCCGCTAACTACTCAGGATATATACATGTCAGTGAAGTAACATCTCACTATGTGCTGACATAATATTACATTCTCTGTTGACTGTACTCTACAGCACACACGGGTTTATATGGGTGTTTCGAATGTTTATTATACAGATGATTACTACCTATATATGCAAGCTGTGGTTAAGGTATACTTTTGCACATGATAAACATCCCTGCCTTTAATGGGATTGTAACCTTGAATGCACAGATACTATGCGGATGCTGTAACCATTACACTGTTGACATTAAAGTTGCTTCTGCCTATTTCCTATTTAGATGATTTCTATGTGTAAGCTAGGCTAAGCAAAGGGCGGAGGCCCCCAAACCCACTGAGCTTCACGTACTTTTGAAATAACAACATATAACAAATGTACTGTGAGACAATACATTACATTCCTAACTACATTAGGCATAGCCCCTCACTGACACATTTCAAGGGAAACCTTGTTGTGTGAATGGGTAACAGACTATACACTCCTGGGATCATGTGTCCCAGAACCATACACCCAGGGGGTTGGGGAGCCTGTCCAGTTTGATAGCTGTGAGACCTGTTGGGGGAATTGAATGGTGTTGAATTGTCACATTAACATACCCTTTAGATCACTAAGTGCCCCTATCACCCTCCACAACCCCAGTTCTTCAACAGCTTCCAGCAACTCTGCCTGGAATTGCTTTATTGGCTATGCTTGACAGAGGCTCAGTTACTTCATCAATGTTGCGGGGAAAGCCAACACACTGTAGCTATGCTTCTAATTGCCGTTGGGCAGATAGGTAGTAGGCTATCTGTGAACCTTTAACGTGCAGGCCATCACAGCCATAATATGTGAATAAACAGACCTTCAGATCACAATTCAGATCACAATATACAGTGAGAAATCACCATGTAGTCAGGAAACAGTTAAGTACAGAAAGAACATACAGAACACTGATACCTAGTCACTCCAAAAGCCTATCTTGGAAGCTAGAAGACTTGTATAAGTTTAAGGCTTTCTATTGCTTACCAGTAGGTTACCTACAGGGGAGATGAAAACAAGCACAGAAGGGGAACATGCATGCAATGATACCATACCAGCCCATGTGTCAGACTTAGACTTTGGAATACTGGCCAAGGCTATTGGTGCCCCCATGGTGCCTTATTTAGGAGAGTCTCGAAGGTGAATACCAGCTCCATAAACAGCACAATAGCAGAGTCAATGAGGGTTATGCTACTCAACACCAGGGGTTGTGATCACAACATGCATGCACTCACAGCACTACTCAGGATGGACAACATCAACATCTGTGCAGTAACTGAAATCTGTCTTAAGGGTCCTGAGAGCACAACAGCACTACCGGACTACAACCCATACCACACATTTCAGCCACAGAACATGGACTGACAGACATGGAGGGGCTGTATCCATATTCATCAGGTATACCTACACCTCCAGGTTAGTAGGGCAGCATGATACCTCTGAGATCATCCATGTGCAGCTAACATCAGCCACAACTGCAATGTAAACTGTGGCCTGCTACGGATCACCCTCCATGACCCAGGACCTCCACTCCACCTACCTGGAGACAGTGGAGAACATGACAGTCCTAACGCACACCCTGGCATTGGTCGAGGTCAACTACCATGCCATTAACTGGGAAACTTACTCCGGTACTCACTTCCAGGCCCAGCGCTTCCTGGAATATATCACCTCATATGCCCTGTATCAGGTGGTAACCTCCCTAACATGGGATGGAAACTACTAGAAGTGGTCATCACCAACATGGGCAACAGGTGCACCACAGCGGAGGCTAACCGGTCACTGGTTAGATCTGACCATGAACTATTCACTGTTTCCACACCCAAGCATCTCCCCCACCCACGGATACCACAGTGTATACCTTTCCTACAGCTAAATCTACACTACTAGTGACAGGGGTGGGGGTTTCACAGCCCCCACGCTAAGGGGAAGCATAGCTTAAGATACAGACAGATTTACAAATGCAGTCTATAAACACCTACATGGATGTAGTGATCGTGCCATCACTGGTAAACCAAGACTCACTCCTCCTAGACAAGGACACCTGTCTGGTGGACCTCTGCAATAAACAGGCTGTACTACAGAAGTAGGACAGTGTTCCAGACACACAACAAATCCCACAAAGGGCAGATATCCATGACCACTATTAGTATGATACGTAGGTCCCCCATGACATCATCCAAGGTTAACATCAACAGGAGAATACGCAAGGATTCGAAAGATAACTACAAAGCCTTTTTTCGCTATGTCAAGGATCTACGTGGTGACACATAGATTTGCACTGTGCCGGTGAAATATAGCACAAAATATGCTGACCCTACTGATATCACCAACATCCTTGCAGATACATTCAGTGCATACTTCACCCCCTAAAGAGCCCACAACACTACCCGAAAGGTACAGTATCACACACATCAGAGACACACAGGTGGAAATGGCCCTCTCTAACAGCAGAACACAGCTTCAACGGAGGCAGATGTTGTCCCCGACTGCATCTTGCAAACTGTACAAGACAAGCTGCCCCCCACCTAATTAAGCTTTCCTACCTCAGCCTCTACACAGGCTACATGCCCATACAATGGCACATGGCAATGGTTATTCCACTCCATCAAGGTGGAATCACAACTGACCATGATAACTACCACCCCATAAGCCTGACTAGCCTGGTCTGCAATGTTATGGTTCGCATCCTCATGGCACTCATTAACAAAGATATTGGTAACCTCCGAACACGTGACCCAACCCAGGTCAGTTTGGTTGAGTGCAGTTCATGCCTACTGAAGCTGTTTGAAGTTTTGCATACAGTCACCAAGACATTAGATGAAGAAGGAGGTGGTTCACACATACTACCAGGACCTCGTCAAGGCTTTTGACACCATGCCCCACTCAGGTATTATTGATAAACACACCAGCCTGTACATACACCCATACATCACAGTTTGGGTTGCCAACGGGCTTGCACACAGAACCCACATGGTACAACTAGCGGTCTCCGGGTCCAACTCTTGACCAGTCATGACTGGTGTCCCACAAGACTCAGTCCTGGGAGCCCTACTGTTTGGCTTATATGTCTCAGAGGTACAGGCAAACACAGGTGGACTACAGCAGACTATGTTTGGCAATGACTGTGAACTGGGAGCCATGATTGATAGTCCAGCTGACACAAACATCCCTCAAGGGGCCTCACGGAGAACATCACAGGGTGCCAATGACATGACCTCCAGCCAAGTACCACTAACTGCATGGTCATTCCATTGTGGAATTGGCATCCACATATTAACATATAAGTGGCAGCCACTTTAATACAGATGAGGTAATGGGGTATCTGGGGACTAAGGTAGATAGTGATCTCCCCTTTGACAGTCATATTTCCACAGTAGTTAGGACATCCTTCTATGTAGACCATCTGATTACTAAAGGATTCCCATCTAGACATACTGGGGTTATAGTGCCCATTACTCATCAGTCCCATCATATGGTATAATAACCCATGTGGGATATACCTCAGAAGACACTTCCAACAGCTGGGGGGTTCACGAATGTACCTCACCAAGGGGAATACTGGCCTCCAACATATGGCCTATGCAGCCAGACTGAATAAACTCCTGCTTTACTCAGTGGCATCTCATTTACCCAGAGATGATCTCCCACTGGCTAACACAGCCATGTTGAACTCAGGCTTGATGGATATGCTCCACCTATGGGACACACTTTAGTGAGCTGAACCTTGCCACAATAATAACTGGAAGATGCTGGAGGGACAGCTTCCTGTCACAGACACTCCCCATACTTTGGAACTACATTCCTAACTACATTATAAAGAGCCCCTCTCTAACACTCTGCAAGAGAAACCTTGAAGAGTGGATGGGGAACAGTAGATGCACCCCAGGGATCCCGCCATTGGCTCTGCTCCACAGAGGGACAGTTAATGAATCACTGGAGTGGGCTTATGAATGGCCTCTGGCAGTTGGCCAAATACCTACCTATGAATCTATACATACAGTATCTGCATATGCTGATAGCTTAATTTACTGTTCAGGTGTTGACTTACATTGTGCCAATGGCAGTTGTGTGTGCAATAGCTGAGGGCTGCCTTTGTTGAATGCACACAGTAGACTGCCTATACATGACAATTTACAGGTAGTCTTGTGTGTGTGCCATCCATTTTTACTGTGTGTGCAGGTGGAGAAAGGTGTCCATCCCTAGGTGCCTACACTGTCAGTGTGTGGGCTATACGTTCCCTCTTTGACAAGGCATGGGCAAACTGGGCATGCCTCCGTCTGCCTACTGGGGCTGGCTCAGGGTGTTCGTGGTCTGAATACCTCTGTGCCTGTGAGGCCCTTAGCAATGGTGGTGGGTTGTGAGGGCCTTCACCATTCTGTCCCTGCTGCTGCTGTTTCCGCAGGACCATATTGTGTAACATGGCACACACTATGAAGATGTGGGCACATGTGCCTGGAGAGTACTGCAAGACTCCACCAGATATGTCCAAGCAACAGAACCGTGATTTCAGCATCCCAAATACATGCTCTATGATGATTCTGGTTTGTGCGTGTGCCTCATTATGGCGTTCCTGCATGGGTGTGTGTGTGCATTTCTGATGGGAGTCATCATCCACGGTTCCAGTGCATAGCCAGCATCCCCCACCAAGTGGCCATTTGGGATGTCCCCCCTGGCAAATAACTGATACAGCTGTGAGGCATGCCAGATGTGGGAGTCGTGATAGCTTCCAGGGCTACCAGCACACGCATCCATGATAATGCCCTGGGCATTGCACACAACCTGGCAGTTGATGGAGGGGTATCCCTTGCGGTTTATGTAGTGCCTACCCTACTCACCGGGTGGTGACTTCATGTGTATGTGTGTGCAGTCTATTGCACCCAGTACCTCTGGGTATTCTTCCACATGGTGGAAGAGACGCATATTGCTGGCCAACTCCTCCTGCGTTCGGGGGAAGTATATGTGCTCATTGGCATGTGGTAACATGGCATCCAGGAACTGGTGTAGTACCCCGGATGCTGATGCCTGTGAGATCCTGGGTCTGAACACTCTCCTCTGGTGCCTGAGGTGGTCATGTGCATCATCCTCCACACCACCTTCAGTCTCCAACACATGCTGGTGGATCAAAGCTATGGCAGCCCCTAACATGTACATAATAAAAGTTCCCCGTCTGTATACACCACTGGTGCAGAGTGTATGGGAATACACAAATGTGTGTGAGGTGCTTTCACACTTTATAGTATTGTGCTATGGATGCTGCTGATGTCAGTGGGTGTGTATGAGCTATTCCAGCTGCAGCGTGTCTTAATTATGGGTTTTGCAATGAGTACTGCAAGTTTGGGGCCTTTACTGTGGAGATCTACTTGCTTGCCTTGATTAATCTGTTGCCCTTTAATTCACTTTTAAACCTGGATCCCCTCCCATTATTAGGCATGCATCCACCTGATGGCTTTCTTATTTTGTACTTTCCCTACCCAGTCATGGCGAAATGTGCCTTGTAGCCGATATACTGCATATTGGCTTTGTTCTGCTTTGGCACTTAACTGTTTTCTTTGCAGTACACCCCCCCCCCTTCCCTGTTCTGCAGGTAGCTGCTTGCAGCCTTGTTAGCTGTTGTTAATGGCCCACTGTAGGCTCCTAGGTGTTAATTAGTCATTTGTACTCCTATTTCACTGCTGCAACATTTCCTTATTTCTTTCCTATATCCTTCCTGTTTCAGCTGCAGTGCGTACTGCTCATACCCATTTACTGGGTTTACGTGTGTTTTCACATGCATACTTGGTTACCTTGTGTACTCTCAGCTAAGCATAGCTATGACCAATTCGACACACCCCTATCCTGCAGCTTTACCTAGCTAGAGGCAGACCGGTTTAGCAATGCTCCAATGTGCTTACAGCAATGCCGACACACCCCTCTCTTGATCTCATCTTTATCTCAAGGGCACACCTCAGTGTTATAACGCTACGCTGTGAGGTACATCCTTACACCAGCGAAGAATCTGCGATTCACTATTACTCCTCTCATTTGCATGGCATTGCCTATTAATTCTTAGCTACTGTGCATAACACTGTCACTACCCCTTAGCAACCCTTGCGCCATAAGTATGGTGTAGCATGCCTGCCATTGACTGGGGAATCATGATATGTGTTTCATTGTGGTTGTATTCTATATTTTTATATATTCCTTGCGATCCCCTTTGTGCACCGCTGCCCTGCGCTTCCACGTCATGATAGTGCGACTATATATATTTTAAATGTTAATTTGTTATTTTGTACAGTTTTTTTTATGCCAATGGCTATATATTTAGCCATTGGCATATGTTAACAATATAATACATGTGTTTGGTCGGCTGTCATGGCTCCGATTTTATGTTTGCAAAAATGTAAACCGTTTTTTATGGTTTACATTTCTGCATGCTTAGACTACGCCTGCACCACTTCCTGAGTCGCTACATACCTTCATTTGCATGCTACACTGCTGCACATGGGGTAATTAGCGTACAAGGTTCAGGAGTTGTGGGGTCATAGCATACGCAGGTAGTGCACATGGAAACAGCTCGTATCTGAATTGCTTGGCGGCCATCTTTGGTGTTAGAACGCTGACGCTACGCCTGCACCTGGTGCAAGCTTCATGAATGCCAGGGCATATCTTTAGCTGTGGTGATATCAAGTAAGTGTATCCTCTCTTTGTTGGTTTCCATTGTGACTTGCAAGAAATTTGTACTGGAATTTAAAAACTCAAAGAATTCCTGTAGTTCATCATACGTGCCATCCCAAAAAATAAGTATGTCATCAAGGTAACTGCCATAGAACTTAAAGTATCTAAAATGTCCAGACCTGAATACCAAGGACTTTTTCCACTGTTCAAGGACCATATTAACGAATAAGAGGGCTCATGCTGCCTCCATGGCCACACCTGAATTTTACTTGAATAACTGACCTTCAAAAAGAATATAATTATTTTTGAGAATGAGGTCCATTATGGTCCTGTACATCAAGATTCGTGAGTGACTAATGCTAGTGTGTCCACATAGGAAGTC
>NC_056743.1:398233990-398246490 GCF_019279795.1 Protopterus annectens | reverse complement strand
AGTGTTTGTCCATTTCAATGTGGTAATATGCATCCTGAAGGTCCATTGATCACATCCAATTGCCTTCCCCCAAAAAGGGGAGAATGGACTGAACCGTGACCATGCAGAATTTCGTTTTTGTGCCACAAATTGCTGAGATCCAAAATCGGTCTCCAGTCCTCTGTCTTTTTTGGCACCAAAAAGAATCTAGAGTAAAATCTGGATCCACACTGGTCTGGAGGGACTGCTTGCATGACTCTCTTTCTGATACAGCCTTTTTATCTCAAGGGGTGCTTCTTCCCTTTGACTGGGTGGAACGTTGGGAATTCGGCTTGGTTGCTTTGAGTAAGAGTTGAATGGGATGTGGTAACCTCTGGTTATTATCTTCTGCACCCAAGAATCGATGGTTAGTGATTGCTAGGCAGCATGGTGTAGAGAGAAACGTCCCCCAACTGCTTCCAGAGGAAAGCAATCGGGCCACTCTTCAGGAGCGTTGATAGGACTGTTCAGAGAATGAGTCTCTGGGTCTCTGGTTACGCAGGTCCCCTCTGCTTCGGTAGAGGCATCTTCCAGAAGAGTTACCCCCTCTAAACTCGCCATGTGTGTCACAAAAAGGACCCTGAGACTTCTTGTGTCACAACTTTCCACTCCTCTGATTCCTGGAGAAGGAATGCTGGAGGTGGAAAAGCATACACCTATGGCAGACAGGGTCATACCATCCTTCTCACACCTGGCTAGAGTGTCCTTCACTTTTGGGCCGAACAGGGCAGATGTTTCGACTGGAGCATTCAGGAAGGAAGACTTAAAGGGGTCTGCAAAATCACACAGGAGCATCCAGGTGTGATGTCTCATAACTACACCTGAACCCACAGTTCTTGCTCCCCCTTCAGTTGCATGGGATATTAACCTCATGGACAAGTTTGATATCAATTCCAGGGTCACGAGCTGCTAGGCAACTTTGTCACTCACCTCATCAGACACATGTCCTGATAGCGTTCCAGAGAGTTTGGAGATCAAGTCACTCTGGAGCCTCATAAAATGTGCCAGATAGTTCAAGGACCATATGGCAAAGGTCGATGAAGCAAAGACTTGCTTCCCTAATATGTCTACCACCCGAGACTCCCTTTTAGGCAGGTGAACAGTCTGGCTGTCTTCAGTGAGCTCTTTCTTTGTGGCTGCCACCAACA
The DNA here is from genome assembly GCF_019279795.1 of Protopterus annectens. Lineage (NCBI taxonomy): Eukaryota > Metazoa > Chordata > Ceratodontiformes > Protopteridae > Protopterus > Protopterus annectens. Next base: position 398,245,324 of record NC_056743.1, on the reverse strand, counting down.
CCATAGCATCTACTAGTAAACCTTTAGACCAATGTGGGCTCTGCTCAGGGGGGGATAGAATTTTATCTGGTCTCCATGGGATTGGCTCAACAGAGTCCGGATTTTTCCAAGCCTGCTGCACCACAAGCTGTACTAGCTCATCTGCAAGAGGGGTCACCCAAGAGGTAGATGGACGAGCAAGAAAGGCCTGTAGAAAAACAGATTCCTTGGAGGAAGGATTTTTGGGCTTCCAGTCACCCCTCTGTTTCAACATTTCAAGGATGTCTCCAAAGGAGACATCTTTGGGGGTGACCTTGGGGACCCTTCCCCTTCATCATAATGTGTATCCTCTGTAAGAGACTCCTCAGGGAAGTCTACATGCTTCCTCTTGCATGACTTCTTCCATTGCACCTCCTCAGTGGGAACTTCTGAGGAGGACTCCGAAGCGAGGACACCCTGCAGTAGGGTTTCCTAGGGGTCCCGTGCTCACTGTCCCAAAGTGGTAGCTTGTGACAACTGCAGCTCAGGGGGAGGAGATGTTTGGGGTTCTGACACCAGTGGTTTGCTTCCAGAAGCAAGCACCCTCTCCATCGCTTGGAATGCAGGCCCACCCGAAGAAGGATGGGAGCCTGGAACTGACCAAGAAAACCTCAGAACCAGGGTCACACCCTGCTCCGCCGAGCCCTCCTCCAAGAGAGGAGCCTCAAGAGGGATCGGTGCAGACAGGGCTCCTGGCACCGAGGATGGAAACCGTATATACACTCGGGACCATACTTGGCATCAAAGAGCCTGTCACCCAATCCTGGGCCTGAGGAAGACCTGGGCCCAAAGAAGCCAAAGGCCAAAGGGTCAGTCCAGGGACCACTGTGAGTTCCACTAGTGGCACCGAGGATGTGGGTACCAAAAGGGGTGTCAGATTCGAAGGCTTTGAAACCTGGGAAGAGGTCAAAGGAGAAGAGTAGGATGGAGTCCATAGAGAAACACTCCCAAGTTTGGCAGGTGGGTTGGGTCTTAGTAGGCTTAGGAATCCACATGGCTGTGAGCAGCTGGTCCACAAGGTGCACCACATCAAATTCGGAAAGGCTCCTGGTGGATTTAGTATATATCCCCGATGGGGACTCTGGTCGTTCAACAAAGGGTCTATATATTTGCCCCAGAAAGGGATCCACTGAAGGGGAGTATCGGGTCTGTGTTGTTGTGTCCAACGGCACCACTGTCTCGAGTTTGGAGACAGGGAGTGGAGCATCCACAGTAGTCATGGGTACCGAAGCCAGACTCTGTGCTGTGACGATAGTCAGTACGGAAGGAGGGGTGGCAGTGATCACATTGGTGGCTCAGTAATGAATGTAGTCATAGTCAGCGGTACCGGAGGCAACAAGCTCTGCGACGAGACAGCACTCTGGACCGAAGAGAGTGTAGCAATTGGTGCCATAGACATTACTGGTGCTGAAACAGGTGTTGAGGAAATAGGAACAGTAGGCAGAACCAATGCCGGTGTTGAAGAGAATGGCTTCGGCTCCAATGACAATTATGGCATCTTAGGCTTAGGTGGCTTATCTAAAACATCGGAAGGTGAAGAAGGCACAGAGTGGGGTCTCTCTCTTTTTTAGGAAGGGGTGAACCCTTCGACGCAGAAAGAGCCTCTGAAAAGGGTGACCTAAGAAGACCCTTCAGAATTAATTTATTTTTTCGTTCATTTATAGTACGGGTACTAAACCCTTTGTAGATAGGGCACGGTGGTTGTACCGAGAGATGAGGCACTCCCAGACAGTGTACACAATCATCATGCAAGTCATAATTTGGCATTTTCCTAGAACATTTCAGGCAATGTTTGGAGCATGACGTCCCCTTCTTCTCAGACATGCTAAACAGTCAGGATCAACAGAAGACTATATACATATATATATATATATATATATATATATATATATATATATTTTTTTTTTTTTAGTAGGGAGAAAGGCCATACCAACAGTAGGAAGAAAGGCCATACCAACAATGGTACTAAAGTTACCAAAAGGTAAATAGGGAAGAAAGCTGAATGTAAAAGGAATAGGCTAGTGACAGCAAAAGCTAGACAAAGGGATGGAGAAATATAAAAAATTACTACCAAAACTCTAGTAAATATCAAAAAGTTCAACTTAGCTGAGAGCAGGCTTGGACGCGGCTTTAGTGCTATGTGGAAAATGAGATCTGAGGTAACAGGGAGAAGGGTACTATAGGTAAAAGCTTAGCTCAAGAGTTTTTTGTCTGGCATGAGCTTGATATAAGGCCAGCTCAGTTCTGAGGACAGAATCGACAACCAGTCAGTAATAAATGGAATGAAGATTAACAACATCCGATCTACTTTTACTGCTAGCAATTTTAATATCAGCCTTAATGGCACAAGTGCACAACTATTCACCTCCTTACCACTTTAGATCACTGACCAATGCTAGGTATACTCTGTCAGTCACTTCCTTCAGAAACAACAGTCCTTGGTTTGGCTTGACTGCACACTCTCACTTACCAAAGTGTGCTGCTGATTAACCTCTTCTTCTTCAATTTCAGCTGTTCCCGTTAGGGGTCACCACAGCGGATCATCTGTTTCCATTTCTTCCTGTCCTCTGCATATTGCTCAGTCACACCAACCGCCTGCATGTCCTCTCTCACCATGTCCATAAACCTTATCTTAGGCCTTCATCTTTTCCTATTACCTGGCAGCTCCATCCTTAGCATCCTTTTCCCAATATACCTAGCATACCTCCTCAGCACATGTCCAAAGCAATGCAATCTCGTCTCTCTGACTTTGTCTCCAAACCATCCAACCTGAGCTGACCCTCTAATATTCTAATTCCTAATCCTGTCCATCCTTGTCACACCCAGTGCAAATCTTAACATCTTTAACTCTGCCATTTCCAGCTCGGACTCTTGCCTTTTTGTCAATGCCACTGTCTCTAACCCATACAACATAGCTGGTCTCACTACCCTCTTGTAGACCTTCCATTTCACTCTTACTGGTACCTGTCTGTCACAAATCACTCCTGACACTCTTCTCCACCCATTCCACCCCACCTGTACTCTCTTCTTCACCTCTCTTCCACACTCACCATTACTCTGAACTGTTGATCCCAAGTACTTAAACTCATCCACCTTCGCCAACCCTACTCCCTGCATCCTCACCATTCCTCTATCCTCCCTCTCATTCACACACACATATTCTGTCTTAGTCCTGCTGACCTTCATTCCTCTCCTCTCTAGAGCATATCTCCACCTCTCCAGGGTCTCCTCAACCTGATCTCTACTCTCACTATGTATGTCATCTGCAAACATCATAGTCCATGGGGACTCCTGTCAGATCTCATCTGTCAACCTGTCCATCACCATTGCAAATAAGAAAGGGCTTAGAGCTGATCCTTGATGTAATCCCACCTCCACCTTAAACGGATCTGTCACTCCCACTGCAGACTTCAGCACTGTCACACTACCCTCTTGCATATCCTGTACCACTCTTACATACTTCTCTGCCACTCCTGACTTCCTCATACAATACCACACCCTATCATATGCTTTCTCCAAGTCCACAAAAATACAATGCAACTCCTTCTGACTATCCCTATATTTCTCCATCAATAGTCTCAGAGCAAACATCGCATCTGTAGTGTTCTTTCCCAGCATGAAACCATACTGCTGATTGCTAATCATCACCTCCCTTCTTAACCTAGCTTCCACTACTCTTACCCATAACTTCAAGCTGTGACTGATTAGTTTTATCCCTCCGTAGTTACTACAACTCTGCACATCACACTTATTCTTAAAAATAGGTACCAAAACACTTTTTCTCCACTCCTCAGGCATCCTCTGACTTTCCAAGATTTAATTAAACAATCTGGTTAAGAACTCTACTGCCCTTTCTCCTAAGCACCTCCATGCATCCACAGTATGTCATCTGGACCAACAGCCTTCATCCTCTTCATAGCTGTCCGTACTTCCTCCTTGCTAATCTGTTTCACTTCCTGATTCACTATTCCTACATCATCCAACCTTCTCTCTCTTTCATTCTCTTCATTCATCAGTCCCTCAAAGTACTCTTTACATCTGCTCAACACACTCTCCTCGCTTGTGAGTATGTTTCTCTCACTATCCTTTATCACCCTTACCTGCTGCACATCTTTCCCAGCTCTGTCCCTCTGTCTAGCCTATCAGTACAGGTCTTTTTCTCCCTCTTTAGTGTTCAACCTTTCATACAACTTTCCATATGCCTTATTCTTAACCTCCGGCACCTCTCTCTTCACCATGCTCCTCATCTCCTTATACTCCTGTCTACTTTCTTCATCTCTCTGACAATCCCACTCCTTCTTCACCAGCCTCTTCCTCTGTATACTCTCCTGTACTTCCTCATTCCACCATCAGGTCTCCTTGTCCTCCTTCTTCTGTCCAGATGTCACACCAAGCACCTTTCTAGCTGTCTTCCTTACCATCTCGGATGTAGTTACCCAGCTATTCGATAGCTCTTCACTGCCTACCAGTGCCTGTTTTAACTCTTCCCTGAACTCCAGCTCACAATCACCCTTTTTCAACTTCCACCATTTGATCCTTGGCACTGCTGTCACACTTGTCCTCTTCTTGATCACCAACATCATCCTACCGATCACCATTCTATGCTGCCTAACTACACTTTTCCCTGTCACCACTTTACAGTCTCCAATCTCCTTCAGACTGGCCCTCCTGCATAGGATATAATCCATCTGTGTGCATCTTCCTCCACTCTTGTATGTCACCCTATGCTCCTCCCTCTTCTTAAAATACATATTCACCACAGCCATGTCCATTCTTTTCACAAAATCCACTACTATCTGACCTTCTGCATTCCTCTCCTTAACACCATACCTGCCCATCACTTCCTCATCTCCTCTCTTCCCTTCACCAACATGCCCATTGAAATCTGCTCTAATCACCAGTCTCTCACCCTTGGGTACACTCACCACCACTTCATCCAACTCACTCCAAAATTTTTCTTTCTCATCCATCGCACACCCAACTTGCGGAGCATATGCACTAACAACATTCATCATTACACCATCAATTTCCTGCTTCACAAACATAACTCTATCCGACACTCTTTCACCTACAAAAACACTCTTGGTATACACTTCCTTCAGGATAACCCCTACCCCATTTCTCCTCTCATTCACACCATGATAGAACAATTTGAACCCACCTCCTATACACCTGGCTTTACTCCCCTTCCATCTGGTCTCTTGCACGCACAATATATCAACCTTCCTTCTTTCCATCATATCAGCCAGCTCTCTTCCTATACCAGTCATACTGCCGACATTCAAAGTTTCTACCCTCACTACTACACTCCTTACCTTCCTCCTCTCTTTCTGCTTTCGGGCATGCCTTCCCCCTCTTCTTCTCCTCCTTCTCCTCCTTCAGCCAACAGTAGCCCAATTTCCACCAGCACCCTGTTGGCTAACAGTACTGGAGGCGATCGTTGTTAACCCAGGCCTCGACTGATCCAGTATGGAAATCTGTATTGTTGTCCTCATGTTATTTGGCAGAGGTTTTACACCGGATGCCCTTCCTGACGTAACCCTCCCCATTTATCCGGGCTTAGGACCAGCATGAAGAAATGCACTGGCTTGTGCACCCCCAGTGGCTGGGTTGTGCTGCTGATTAACCACCAGATAAAATTATGTTAGGTGAATCACATGGTTGCTAACTCAAGAAGCCTGACATTTAAAAGCCAGAGAGATCTCATTCTTAAGACTGAATGTGTGTTAACGTTACCAATATACCTTTACAGCAGCAACCTTAAACAAGATAGGTACTTTCAAGGCACTATTTGTTCTCCTTGAATTATCCTGTGACACTTTCCCATTGCCTCATCTCCATCACCAAGTGGGACAGCCTCTCCTCATATACCCCCTGATATTCCTCCATTACAGTGTTGTCGCCTCACAGCAAGACATTGTCGCGTTCGATTCTCAGCTAGAGCATCTTCTGTGTGGAGGCATGCGTGAATGGGCTTATCTTCGTTGAAGGTTGTGCATCAGGGTTGGTAACTCGGCATGTAAAAATCCACTACCAAACATTAGCGGACCGGAGTTCCGCTGTGGCGACCCCTAACCGGGATAAGCCGAAAGACACAACAACAACAACAGGCTGGGCCAATGCAGATACTATAGATGTCTTGGGCAGTACTGCCATCCACTGTGGGCTATTTTTCCTTGGTCTACCCCACTGCCACCCCCTTTGCAGTATCTTTGGATGTTAAGTTGTCTATCTCGCCTTCATTCTTGCTGGATGGGTTCGGAGCCGACCTCGGCTCCGACTCGGCCACTCTAAAAGCTCGAGAGTTGGTTCCACCGGCTCGAGGCTCCCCTTATATCCCACAATGCTAGGCGAGAGTTACCTCAGATCTCGTTTGCCGCTACAGCTTCGAGGTTGGTTTTTCTACCGGTTCCTGGTGAGTACTATTTTCTTGTGAAAATTAGTCTTTAAAAACCCCTTTAATTTAATATTTTTACTTAGTTAGTGTAGGTTAGAAAACTTTTATTCCCTACCCAAAAAAATTTCCGTTTCTTTCCCCAAGAACCTTTGGTTCTTTCCTTGGGCCTATAGGTCTTTCCTTCCCTAGTGGAGTGTGTGTGTTTATTGTAGTTTAAATTACTAGTATTACTACTATTTTTATTGTATTAACCTGACAGGGTATAACTAGTGTGTTTGTGTGCGTGTTTGTGTACACCTGTTCAGACAAAATGTCTAAAGAAGCAAAGGTCTCTGGATTCAAGAAGTGTGATGCGTGCTGTCAGAAGATGTCTCTGACAGACGCTCACACTTCTTGTGTCTATTGTCTGGGGCCTTTGCACCTGCAGGACTCCTGTGCTGTGTGCCATGGCTTCAGCCCCAGGGTCCTGCAGGAAAGAAAGAATAAATTAATTCTTAGAGGCTTACTCAAGCCAGAGGATTCCCTGTCTGTTTCAACAGGGAAGCCCTCTAAGGCATCTAGGTCTTCGGCTCCGGCTACTGAGCCGAGACCTAAGGTTTCTCAACCTTTGCCTTCATCGGCTCCGGCTGGAGCCGATAAGTCTCAGTCCACAGTTTCTGTGGCTCCCTCGGCCGGAGCCGAGGTTATAGAAGTTCCCGTGTCGGCTCCGACCAGACCTTCAGAGCCGACAACTAGGAAGAGGTCCAGGTCACCATCTCTTGGCTCCGTTCATTCGGCTCCAGGATCTCCTCTGCTGTCTGAACGGAGCCAAAGGTCTCACTCCTCTAGGTCATCGAGGCTGTCGGATCATGACCTTCAGAGGGTAGTGAGTCGACTACTTAAGTCCGAGGCACTGGCCCAGATGCTTCAGAGCCCGACTCATCAGTCGATGCCTGCCCCGGTCCATCAACATATTCCTCCTTCGACTCTCTTGAGTTCGGAGCCGGGTCGTGCCGGAACCGAGACTGTGATTACGTCGGAGCCGATACAATTGTCTTTGGCTCCGTCGTCGGCTCCGTTTCTTCTTTGGAAGAATCTCGGCCGGACTTCCTCGTTGGCTCGAGGGGTGAGTGGCATCGGACCCTTGTCCGACCCCTCTCCCTCTCGGGCTTGGCGCTGGTGAGTTCGGCTCCGACATCGGCCTCGGAGCCATCACTGTCAGTGCCGAGGGGGTTCTTAGCTTCGGGCGGGGACCTCTGGCTCTGCCTGACAGGGGTGCATTCGAGGTCATGCGGAGTGTGTTAGAGCCTGGCTCTACTCCACAGTCGGCTCCGTCCGCCCTCCTCTATGGTGCCTCAGGCTAAGTCGACTCACTCCCTCATCCCGGACCGCAGAGAGCCAGCTCCTCAGGAGCCCCTGTGGGATTTCATCCTCTTCCGAGGCCTCTCCTGATTTGGCAGAAGAGCCCCTCGGAAGAGGAAGTGTAAGAGGAAACACATTGACTCACCTGAGTCCATCACGCCAGACACAGATTTGGATGATTCTGAGGGTTCCCCGTTCCCCTTCTGAAGATGTCTCATTTGCAGACATTCTGGAGATCCTGAAACAGAGGGGAAATTGGCCAGCCCTCAACCCTTCGGAGGACGAATCTGTGTATCTTGAGGCGTTTGGCTCTCGTCCTTCCACCTCCTGGGTGTCCCCCTTCGACCCCCTCATGCAGGTGGTTGCTAAGAAGGCATGGACGGCTCCTGATTCAGTGGACCCCACTCCCAGGAGACCCTCTAAGTTCATAACAGCTCCAGCAGACAAACAATTTTTAACAAAAGGAGTTTCTGTGGATGCTATGGTGGTAGCTGCTGCCACAAAGAAGGAACTAGCTGATCCTTCAGTACCTGTCCATCCACCTAACAAGGAATCTAGGTCCATGGATAGGTACAGGAAGCGGATGTTCTCCTCAGCGACATTTACCATGCGTTCGCTGAACTACCTGTGCCATTTTACTCATCTTCAAAGGGACTTGATCAAGGAAGCGAGTGAAATGTTAAAGGATCCTACAGCTGCGGGTTTCCAAGACAAGATGAACACGCAGCTGGCTACCCTTAATTCCATATCCAACTCCTCCATGCGCCTCCTTTCTTACGCGGCTGATGGAGCGAGCAGAGCCGCAGGGACAGGTGTGGCCTTACGTAGGCACGCCTGGATGCGGCTATGCAATTTTGCGGACCCTTTCAAGACGTCTTTCACGAACTCCCCTTTTGATGGATCATCTCTCTTTGGTCCTCAAGTGAAAGAAACCCTGACTAGGTGCGAGACTGATGGCAAGACCCTTTCTGCCGTCGGAGACCGTTTTCGACTCCTTCCAGGCCTTACCCCAAAGGGCAGAAGGGTGGAAAGATGTGGTACCGCAAACAATCTGAAGGGACTTCGCCAGACGACAGATTCGTTTTCCTACCAGAGGCAGAGGTGGGAATAACAATGGTAGACGTCGCCCTAGGGGCAGGGGGGGTCCGCAGAACCAGGGCAATTGGGAAGCCTTCCCTGACAAGCCCTTTCAGCATCCCTGAGGTGTTGCCCGACTGCCCATCTTTGGAGGCAGTCGGGGGAAGATTGTCACTGTACCCAGAAGCCTGGCTATCCCTGACTCAAGACAAATGGGTACAGTCCATCATTTCCGAAGGCTATTCTATCCCCTTTCTTCGCTTTCCAAATCAGTCAAAAATCCCTTCCAGATGTTCCACCGCTCAAAGGGATCTAGCAGTTTTGGAAATTTCAAAACTGCTTGCAAAAGAGCAATTCAGCCAGTGCCAGCAGACCAACAAGGATCCGGAATCTACTCAAGGTTCTTTTTAGTTCCAAAGAAAACAGGGGACTGGAGACCGATATTGGATCTCAGTGTCTTGAACAAATCAGTCAAGAAAGCAAGATTTCGGATGGTCACGCTGCAATCCATCCTTCCCCTTTTGGGCAAAGGAAACTGGATGTGCTCTATAGACCTTTGGGATGCGTACTATCACATAAAAATGAACAGACGCTCCAGAAGATTCCTCCGCTTCAGGCTGGGAACCAGTCATTTTCAGTTCAGGGCCCTGCCCTTTGGTCTCACCACTGCCCCCCGGGTGTTTACAAATGCATGGCAGTGGTAGCTTCTCACCTGAGACGACAAGGATTCCAGGTGTTTCCATATTTGGACGACTGGCTCCTCACAGCTCCCACCAAGCATCTCCTTCTGATGGCCAGAGATTATACTTTTCGCGTTTGTCAAAAATTGGGTATTTCAATAAATTGCGAAAAGTCTGTTTTGTCGCCTTGTCGTACTATTACCTACATAGGCGCAAATCTAGATACGATAAACATGTCTGCAAGGCTAACACATCAAAGGATATCAGACATTCACAAATTGGTATCACTCCTTCTCAACAACAACAGAATCAAAGCCAGGTTAGTTCTAAAGGTGTTGGGAATTATGGCAGCAGCCATACCTCTCCTTCCATTAGCCAGATACCACATGCGGATCCTTCAGTGGATGCTTTTTACTCAATGGTCATACCAGGAACTTCCAATGTCTCACACCATTGTGATCACGCAGGTGCAAAAAGCATCTCATGTGGTGGATGTCTTCCCCCATCTTCTGTCGGGAAGACCTTTTGTTCCACCTCCTCCGGTTGCTACACTGACAACGGATGCCTCCCTGATTGGGTGGGGGGGGCATTATCAGGGCAGGACAGTCCAGGGCACATGGCAACCAAACGAATGCCACTTGCACATAAATGTTCTGGAGATGAGAGCAGTGCTTTTAGCGTTGCAAGCCCTTCAAGACTCTCTTCCCTTGGGAACAATTGCAATCCAGACAGACAATATGTCTGTAGTGTGGTACATCAACAAACAAGGCGGAACCAGATCATACCCCCTGTGTCGAGAAGCACTCAGACTGTGGCAATGGGCGATTTCTTCTCAGCGTTTTCTGATAGCAACGCACATCCCCGGAAGTCCAATCATATTGCGGACAAGTTGAGCAGAGCTATTCTCATGCCTCACGAGTGGTCTCTGAAAGACTCTGTAGTGAGAGAAATTTTTCTCAAGTGGGGTCAGCCTTGCTGCGATCTTTTGCTACTCCCCAAAACAGCAAGTGCAGAGAATATTTCACTCTATTCCCTTTACCAGGCCAACCCAGCAGAGACGCTCTAGTCCAAGTTTGGCCCCGGGGACTTCTTTATGCATTTCCTCCCTTCCCACTAATCTCTCAAGTGATACAGAAAGCTATCGCTCAGAAGGCCTCATTGATCCTCATTGCTCCTTACTGGCCTCGACAGGTGTGGTTCCCCTTTCTACATCAATTTCTATTGAGCGACCGTGGCATCTGGACCTAGTTCCAGATCTTTTGATCCATCAGTCGGGTCAGTTACATCGCTCCCTCCCTCTCTGAACCTCACTGCTTGGTTCCTCCAGTTCCAACCTTAGCCAGGCTTCCTCAATTATCTCACTCTGTTCGAGATATATTGATAGCTTCCCATAAATCTTCCACTCGAAAGATTTATTTGAGTAAGTGGAAACGCTTCTCATATTGGGCACAAGGAAAGGACATAGATCCTTTCACCGCTTCCATCCAACTAGTCCTTGATTTTCTAGCTGAACTCTTCCATGCAGGTTCATCTCCTCTACACTTAAAGTTCAATTGGCAGCTATTTCTAATTTTCATTTGGGTATTTCTGAATCTGCCCTAATGTCCCACAAACTCTGCAAAGCCTTTTGAAAGGAGTTTTTCTTCTCAGACCTCCTATAAGAAATCCTCCTTCTCCTTGGGACCTAAATTTAGTTCTTGCTTCTTTGATTCTTCCCCCTTTCGAACCTGCAGCTTCCTGTTCCTTAAAATTGTTATCATGGAAAACTCTTTTTCTGGTAGCTATTACATCAGCTAGAAGAGTTTCAGAGCTTCAAGCACT
>NC_056743.1:398138990-398218990 GCF_019279795.1 Protopterus annectens | reverse complement strand
CTAAAAGATAAGTTTGGGCACCAAGCCTTTCAGAGCTTTATTGCTGCTGAAGAGTACGCTCCTCTGAGGCTTTTGCGGGTCAATGGTTGGTTAGCTTGTGCTTTTCCTTTGCTGCAACTTTCCCCTTTGGGGAATAAACTTTCCATTTAATAATTTTGTTTATTATTCATTCTTTCCTCTTTAGGAAAGTTATTTTAAAGCTAGAAGTTTGTGTTTTAAGTAACTGTTTAAAGATGGTACTGTCTTTTAAATGGGAGTGTTCTTTTTTCCTGTCAATTGAAAAGTTGTTTATAGTAATCAACAATTATGGAGAAATGGTGCTTATTTTACTTTGTGGTGTTGGCAAAGTGTTATAAAGTGCTTTTTTACTGTGTTTGTTTGTGGAAAAAGTTACTTTTAAATACTTTTTTTTTGCCAGCATTAGTTGATTTTTGTCCCTGGGAAAGAAGCACCTTTGTTGCCTTGACCATGGAATCACAGTCAGTCCTTTCAGTCACAAAAAGAAAATGTTAAGCAAACAGCCTTTGTCACCACAGCAGCTAGCAATTTGCCTCGGCTAAAGGGGAGTGATTCTGCTGTGGCTGTTAGTTGTACCTCAGATCACGCATCTTTTACTCCAGATCCTTCTGGTGTATCACCTACAGCCACTATGCTTCAGGGGTTAGCCACATCCTCTTTGGCTGTTGGCCTTATTGGGTCTGTGTCTGTGTTGGAAGCGAGAACAAGGAAGACTTCCCTGTTTTGTCAACATTTTGTGCACATCTGTGGGGAAGCTGCTGCCACTGCCATTAAAAACACTGTTGATCCCATTTTCCCTGTTGGAAAACAGAAAACTAAACATGTATCTACTCCTCCTCAAGTTTCTCTAGACATAGTAGTTTACTGGGTCTGGCTCAGGGTTTAATTCAGGCTATTGATTATTCTTATAAAGTAATTTCTGGTAAAGGACAGATGGATATCTCCTTTCCTGAAGATTTCTAAGATTCTGAATCTGGGCAGTGTTTTCTTCTCAGATTTCTGAATCAGCTTCACAGGAGAGCTTAGTTTCTGACCCTCCCTGTTGGATGCTGTCTTTGTCTGAGATTATTTCTAGAATGTGCCATTGTTTTCAGTGGGAGATTACTGAGGTTTCTCAGTCTTTAACAGAATAGTCTGAACTGTTACAGGAGGAATTTCTAGAGCCTGCACCCATTCCTCCATTTCTGTCTGCTTTGGATGATGTGTATGTTACCACCTCCAATTTTCCTGATGGTCAACCAGCTGCCCCTAAACAGCAGATAGGATGTATAAGGTTCATAGGCAAGTACTAAGCATTTGGTCTGTGGACCATTTTAATCATAGCCAAAAAAGCCCTAATCAAAATTCCTCTCTAGCCCCCAAGTAGGGCAAGACGAGATAGACCGGGAAATAATTTGAGGCTGCCCATCCAGTTATCCAGATTTACCTTGAAGGTGGCAAGGCTGCTGCTCTGCTTGACTTGTACTGGAAATTTGTTTCAGAGGTGAGGGATACATTGGAATATGTATGTATCACACCAACATGTCTTATTTATCTGCTGATGAAGGTTTAATTCCTATAATCAAGTATTTGATGTACCATTAGTTCTGTGAAGGAAAAGGCGATCAAATAGTATTAGACATTTCATGGCAGGAAAGGCTAGACATAGATATCCATGAAGGAGACTGTATGAGACCAAGAACAGAGAAAGAGCTGCCAGTCTCTACTGCTAAGATTTTTGAGGACACTGATTTATTTATTTATTTTTTGTTATTAATCTCTGAGGTCTCTCAATTGTGTGATATGTTTAGATAAATACATACTAAAAGATGCATTATATTCAATAATGGGTCTGATAAGATATGAGTAAAGGGGAATTAAGACTATTTGGATCTAATGGAGATGCCTTTGGAAATTAGATGGACCACGTGATGGTCAAATGATAAAGAATCATCAATAAGAGTACTTAGATCCTTTACAACAGTGTCTGATTGGAGGCCACTCTTCCCAAATCTGATCTTGCTTGTATAGCTTTAGTTAATTCTTCTGCTGCTAAATGCTTTGTTAATTCCAATCCTAGTATTTCTAATAAGGATGGGAAGATTATAAGTATGGGAACAAAGTGTATGCTTTTGCTTTAAGTAATTTCTTCTATTGTTCAAGGTGTGTGTGTGTGTGTGTGTGTGTGTGTGTGTGTGTGTGTGTGTGTGTGTGTGTGTGTGTGTGTGTGTGTGAACGGCTATGGCCACTGGTACTGTTTTGATAGGGTTGCATGGCTGCTGAATTCTCAGAATCTCCCAGATGATTTGAAAAATGAGATTTTCTCCTTCGGATAGAGATTTAGTTTTTGGTCCTCCTCTGCTGCAGAGATAATCAAAAGGTATGACGAAAGGGGTAAGCTACTACAGGAACTCTCTTAAGATTTTTTTCAGCCCTCCTTTTCCAAATTTTCCAAGGGAAGTCTCTAACTCTTCATCTAGTTTTGGTAAACAAAATAAACAGTCTCAACAATATGAAGGTAAACAGATGTCTAAGAAGAAATACCAAGGGGGTTGCAAGAATAATTCTGGAAACTCCCAAAACAAAATACAGTACAATAAGTCAGAATGGCTATTTAAGATACTTTGTTCCCCCTCTCACCATTGCAGCCCCTTTTTTTCTTCTAGAAAGTCTGAATCTCCACTTTTCTCTTTGGCAACAAATAGTTTTGAGACAAATTATTTCTTCATATCATTCATCAGGGTTACATATAGCAATGAGAGGAAATTCCTTCATCCTAAGGGTGTAATTCCTCATCCTCCAGGCCACATTATTTTGTTTCCACCTGTCCTTAATCACATGCTGTCATAGGGAGTGATAGACTTATTTCCCCTACCCAGGTGGGAAAAAGGGTTTTATTCAAGGATGTTTTTAGTGCCAAAGAAAGAAAGAAAATACTTGGAGACCAGTTCCGGATCTTTAAATAAACTTGTTTGTGATAGTGCCCAAATTCAAAATGTTGTCACTTCATAACCTATTACCTGTTCTTTCTCATTCAAGTTTCCTTGTAACAAAAGAGTTAAAAAATGCTTATTACATTCCTATTCATCCAGACTTCAGGCATTTCTGGATCACATTTTCTGTTCTCACCCTTACCCTTAGGACTATCCACTGCACCCAAGAGTGTTCATAAAGTGTCTAACTCAAAACAGACTATTTCCAAATGGTTGTCTAAGGCTATTACTTTTTGTTATACTCACCACAACAATACTATTCCAGGTAGGGTCAAAGCACACTCCACCAGGGTCTTGGCTTCATCTATGGCTTTTTGGAAAGTGCTGGATTCTAGAAGTATTCAAGAAGCTGCATCTTGGTCGTCTGTATATACTTTTACAAAGCATTGTAAGCTTGATTCCTTCTGTAGGACTGGATCAGGTTTTGCAATGACCGTTCTCCAGAGACTGCTAGACTCTTCTCCTTCCACCTTCCAAATGTAGTAAGCTAGTGTAATCTACATATATAGCTAAGGCAAGCTTCAGCCTGATGAACATAGTACAGTTGCATATGTAATCTTACCATAACAGTAGATGTTTGAACAATCACTGTAGTAGCTGCACCTGCCCTCCATCCTCCTTGCCTTCTGGTGTCTTGTTTATGGTAGGGTGTGCTAATTTATTTTTTGTTCTTCCTAGTATTGACATTTTAGGTCTCAACCTCCCTCTCTTTGCTGGCAGGAAAGCTATGAAAGGCTTGGTGCCCCAACTTATCTTTTTGTCAGCTCAGCACAAGCTGCCTGACAGTTTGAGCATGTGGAAGGTGCATTGGAGCTCTGGAAGCTGGTTGGCTGTTATATCCTTGACAGGATATAACCTATATAGCTAAGACTGTGGAAGAGTCTGTGCCATTCCAGATTTGTCTGTGCCATTCCAGATTTATTTCAGTTCATGGACATTACAAATACTGACATCACCAACGCCAGCACATCACTGGAGAGGAATCTTTCTTTTCGTAGGTTCATAGAATGCTACTTTATCCCGTGTTGCCCCAACAGTCGGTGGTTAGGTGAGTAAAGTTTGCAGAGGTAAGGGTCTATGATAATTAATACAGACTTCCTCTGTCCAGGAGAGACATGGGCACCACCCCAAGAGTGAATTTGCGCACACCTATCTATTGATATAGGTTACGTTTGAAGAGGGTCAGGGAGGGGCTCTGTTTCACATGAATTAGAAGCTTTTTCCAGAGAAGTGGCAGTCTCTGAAAGATGTATCTATCTCTCCAGCATGACCTGTTCATGTTGGAGGCTAGTTTAAGATCCCTAGAGCAAATGACTCTCATGCAGTTGAATTTATAAATGTGTAGCATTTCCATCAGGGCGGAGTTAGAGACTACCCTGTAAGCCAGACACAGTTCACCCCTTAGTAACCTGTTGGAGACAGAATACAGTGACAGGGCTTTCAGCCTTTCCGTGTAAGACTTGTTTTGTGTACCCTGTAATTTCTTGGCTTGGCGAGAAACCTCTGTGGGCTCAGCACAGAACTCTGTGGTATGCCACTGGTGACTGGTCTTTTCCTAGAGGTAAAGTCACCCACTTTGACAGTGTGCGAACTGGTAATGTAGGGATTAATTCCCAGTTGGGAGAGTTTCTGTATAATACCAGAGTTGGGGATTGTGTCAAATGCCTTGGCTAGGTCAAGATAGGTGATATGCACTGACTTTCCCTCATCCAAGGCCTGGGAGACTTTCTCAAAGAAGTCAACCATGTTTAACAGGCATGATCTACCTTTTAGTAATCTGAACTGGGTTGGGTCCAACATTTGGAGATTATGAACCTTATTAACAAGGACACAGGTAATTTCCATGACCTTGCAGATGAGGCTAGTCAAACTTATAGGCCCATAACTTCAAGGGTTGGTTGATGGTCCCCCCTTTGTGCAGAGGGATTACTGTTACTGTCTTCCATTCCGCCAGAACACAGCCAGTTTGCAGGCTGTAGTTAAATCCAAGTGGGTCTGTTATGTCATGTTTTAAGTTGTTTAAAAGGCAACCTGGAATGCTGGCTCTCTTCACATAATAGGCTGAGGAATGGTGGCAGATATACTTTGCAGGATGACTGGAGGGAACGGGGGGGGGGGTGAAGTTTAAAAATATTTCATTTTTGCTGTACTTCTAGACTGAGGTAATTATATTTGTAAACTGCTTTTGATGTGTTAGTAATTTAAAGATTTCCTCTTCCATTTGTTGCACCCATTTCAGCATGTCACTGTTGGGCTGCTACAAACTCGGGTAACATTTCATTGGAAATGTGTTTTTTGCCCCATCTGACAGAACTGTGAAGCTGTTCACAGATTTAGTCATTTACTTAGATGCAGCTACTTCTTCATTCCTTCTCTTCCACTGTACTTATTACTTAATACTCTTGACTGCTTTCAGAACTACTGCTTGTTGGGTTGTCACTTATCTGTGTTCTTAAATTTAACATACTAGGAGTTACATGAAACAAGTAGTTATACTCATTTTTCATTAACGACCTTTATACTGTCATCCCAAAAGTCAGCTGTATCCAATATGCTGATGACTCTACTCTGATTTGCTCAGCCACATCTCCAGTAGAGTTATAGTCAGCTACCCAGACCACCTTTAATACAATAGAAAACTGGCTTTCTGAACATCTTCTGATCCTAAATCACAAAAAAACTAAAATGCTGTTATTTTCACCAACACGTAGGTCTACCGCTTTCACCTTTACCATAAAATCAAATGATGGCACAATAATCTCCCCTGACCCATCTACAAAACTATTAGGTGTCATCATAGACAATAATCTAAAATTTGACCTACATGTTAACCAAACTATCAAAACCATCAATAAAAAACTAGGGTCACTTTACAGAATAAAAGCCTTCCTAACCCCTACAGCTAAAATTGCCATAGCTCGCTCTCACCTTCTTTCAACCCTTCTGTATGCATCCCCTCTACTCTCGAATTTAAACAAGACTGTCCTTAACAAACTCTCAATTTGCTACAACCACATTGCCAGGTTTGCCACTGGGCTGCCTTTTAGGACACATCATTGCATCAATCTAAATCAGCTTGGGTGGCTTGAACTACCCAGCCTAATCCTGTATAACCAACTGATTATGGCCTATAAAATCCTCTATAATCCAGACAATACTCCTGCACTTAAAAATATTATCACGCCCTATAACAATCCTAGACCGCTTCGATCCTCTAACAAACTACTAATTCAGACTAGCAAAATTAATAACACAGCCGGTGATTCTCTCTTTGCAAACTCTGTAAGCAGATCCTGGAACTCTCTTCCAACTGATATTACCTTACTTTCCACCTTAGTTCAATTTAAAACTAGACTTAACATTTGTCACTTAACTGGCTATGTCAGTGTATCAAGCCTGGCTAACTCTCTCTAGAATGTGTAAAAATCTGTTAACCAGTTTACTGTGTAATTTAATTTAATCCTGACTTGTGCTCAGGATTAACTGTAACCTGTGGAACTTTTGTTTAACTTGCTTACTTATGTAATCTCTGTAAATAGTCTGTAATAAGTAATGCTGGTATTATGTAATGCTGTATCTGCTTACCCTTGGAGCTTTTCTCCCCGGGCCTCCGCTGAAAATGGACATGCATCCAGTCGGACTATCCCGGTCAACAAATGTAAAATAAATCAAAAAATAAAAAATAAAATAAAATTTTTAATGAAGTATCTCTCTTTAAATCTGTTTCCTAATGCTGCCATCTGGCATTTGCAAATACAGTATGCCAGGCAGGAGTGTGGCCAGATTTTTTTTAATTGTATGTCAGTTTCCAGAATGTGCCCACCCTTCTCAAGTGTAGCCCCCCCCCCCCCGACCCAAGTAGCACTTATTTCTGGACAGCATATCTTTTCCCTCCTGGGAAAAACATTCCTGAAATGATAGCCTTAAGCAAACCTCAGACATTCTGAAAAAAATACTGTCTAACAAAATAAATAGCCATGAATCCTTATAACTAAGATATTTTAAATATCTCATTGTACAAAATTGTTTTTAAAAAGTCTGTGTTGTAGCATACGTGGTGTCTGCTTGGCTATGCCTGCGATGATAGGCAATAGAATTTGCTGACCAATTAACCAATTGAATGAATCTTGGAATAGATTTGTATTAGCTTATTATTTCTGTGTTTAAAAACAAAACACTTACGCAACAGCTGTTGAGTTATTTTAGTTATGCAAGCATATGAAATGTCATGCACACTAAGTTAGTCATCACTTGTTTTGTAACAAATGCATTAAACATGGCTGAAGGTTTACTACGTGCAAGATGTTTTCAGGCTCTGCCACCTGTGTAGCAGTCTTTTGTGATTGTACATACTTTCTGGCCTGCCTTCCACTTGGTTCATAGATAAGTACTAGGCTATTAGTCTACAGATCATTACAAGCTTAGCCAATAACCAAAGGTCAGGATCAAACCCTGTACTTTGTAAGTGTGAGATTAAGATCTTAACCAATATGCCAACCCTCCTAACCAAGAACAATATTGTTCAGTTACTCTCTTGGTACTGCATAAAAGAAGAAGAGAAGAAAGAAAGATAATTAACAGTTTTGCACCAAAAACAGGATTTAAAACAGCAGAGAAAAACACCATGTGAGAGTGCTGCTGTTCCATAAAGGTCAGCCGTTACGCCATGTACTCTTTGTCAGTCTGTCTAACTACCAAAAGTACTTATTTTTCTGTATTGTACTGAACGTGGTCATTCTCTAGAATAACTGTGTCAATGCTGCATACTAAAGGTCAGAAACAGCTAAGTAATAAACTAACCTGCTAATTATGCAATAAAGCTTAATAGGTTGGTTACTGCTGCGGTATTTGTCAACACCCCCTTTGAAGAAGCAGCTAAATTACTTGAACCCCACAAAAACTGGACAAACCTCTAAAATGCAGCCAAATGGCTTCAACCATACAAATAACTGAGCAAACCTCTTAACTATGCACTGCCTGAGAGCAACAATTATGATTTTAACTTTAATTTGCATTAAAATGGAAATGACATTAATTACATTCTGGACTGCATCCCAGAGCTGTAAGCATTTCAGAATTCTGAATGCTTCAGTTTTCTGTTGCAGTACTTATATGCACTCATATGCAGTGCTTTTCACTAGCAATGCTATGTGAATATTTGACAATTTTATGATTCAGTATAGCCTCCAATAATAGCATCACTGCTTTCTAGTGCTGCCACCACTGGGCATAACTGTTTGAGGATCATGGTCATCTTCCTCTGTTTTCACCACCCCTCTGTTTATAACATTAGCCATGCCTTGTGTGATCAACCACGCTGCACTGAATCATTTCTCCTCCCATTTCCATTTGTTATGTTTTTTTTAAAGAAGGCTATCACTGCTGTAGCCAGTCACTGTCCCTTCTATGTTTTACATTCACAGTTCTCCTGTGTAACTGCCCTTGCTGTACCCAGTAACTAAATTTTTCATCTCTAAAAGCTCCTCTTTAAAAACATCACTAACTTTGTATTACCATTCTGTACTGTTTCCACTGGCTGCAAGTTGAACTTCGGTGTACTTAATTACAGCTGCCATTGTTGCAAATAATCCTAAAGGACAATCTGCCTGTTTTGTACCTCTAGGATAAACTTCAGATATTACTTACCTAAAACTAATTTCCTCCTCCTCTGCATACGACCTGTTCAATCCATGACCTATTTGCACTTCTTTCATGATTATGGCACCTGGCCATAGCTGCCAATCTGCCGTGCACTGATGAATTCTCCTCACAAAACTTATTCTAATCCTTTACACCAGTGCAGTGAAAAGCACATTTTTTTCTTTTCTTCAACAGTGCATATATTCTCTACTAGCCTTTGTTGATATGACTTTTACTGCAGCCTGTGTATCATTTGTGTTGCCTTCTACAGTGCCACATCTATTTTGTCTGCATTGTGGCAAAAATGAGGTTCCCAGAACTGCATGCACTGCACCAGATGGGGTCTGATCAATTACTTGCACTAATGGTGTTAATGCCTTGAGTGGTGGTGTGGTCTTGTTCCTGCACATGGCAATACTTTGCCTTTCTTATTGTTTTTGTCACACTACTTGCTTTCCTTTATTTCATCAGATATGAGGTAATACCACCTTGTGGTTGTTTTATGGGTTACTGCTTCCAAAATGCATTATTTTGAATTTCTTCACTGAATCTAAGCTACCTTGTTAAAACCACTATCTGATCTTACCAAGACCCATTTTATCTTTTCTTTGTTTTCCTGTTTATCAACTTTGTAGCACATTTTTGTGTCATCAGAGAAAAAAAGTGCATATTGTTTTGCTTCCCAACCAATGGGAAATCTAACTTAAAAGGTAATGAAAATGACCAGCTCCTGTGGGGGCTCCTTTAGTATCATTCTGGTAACCACTAGTTCACATGACTTAATTCTGTTTGCTTATACCTCTGTTTCCTTTTGTCTGGCTAGAGCTTTCCACAAGCTACCACTTTCAAATGGCTCACTGAAATTTATGTAGCCAAAATAGGTGTGTACTAGGCTAATGGCCCTGAGGCCTTTACAAGCCTAGCCCATAGGATTACCCTGGCATCATGCCACCCGATATTAGCTCCCAGTGCCTCTGCCGAGTAAAGCCACTGGAATGATCCCTGGGGTGAATTTTGTATTTCCCATCCACTCATCAAAATTTCTGTTGAAGAGGGCCAGTGAGGTGTTCTGTTTGACATGTATGGGAAGTCTGTTCCATAGCATGGGCAGTCTCTGGGTTATGAACCTGTCCCCCCAGCACATTCTGTTGACTGTGGGTTGAGGTCTCTAGAGCGTGTGGTGCGGAGGGGATAGGGATTTCTTTAGATGTAGCATTTCTAACAGAGCTGGGTCAGACATGGCTTTGTAAGTCAAGCAAAGATTGCCTCTAAGTAGGTGATATGAGACAGAGAATAGTTGGAGTTTTTTTAGTCTGTCCATACAGGACAAATGTTTAAGGCCTAGGATCCTCTTTCTGAGGTACTTTTGTGGCCTCTCCAGTTGTTGCAGGTGTTTAGTGAGGTACATGCCAAATAAGGCATTGTACTCAATGATTGGCCTAATGAGAGAAGAGTAAAGGGAGACAATGACGTCTTTCTTCCTGGATGCAAAACCCTTAGTAATGAGATGTGCCACATAAAAGGACTTTCTGACCACAGTGGCAATGTAGTGGTCAAAAGAGAGGTTGCTGTCAACCTGTGTTCCCAGATCTCTTATAACACCTTCTGTGTTCATTGGACTACCATTGATGTGGTAATTCATGAGAACCGGATTTTACCCAAAGGGGGTGACGGCACATTTTTTGGCATTGAGCTTAAAGCCATGGTTCTGACACCAGTTGTTGGTCTCAGTGAGGCCTTTCTGTAGGATGTCAACATCACTCAGGGAGTTAATAATAGCTCCCAACTTGCAATTGTCTGCGAACTTTTTCAGCCAGAGTCCCTTTGTGTTGGCCTGAACGTCAGAGAAATAGATACCAAACAGGAGAGGACCCAGGACCGAACCTTGTGGGACTCCACTCATGACTGGTAGTCTGACTTGGAGTCAGCTACTTTCACACTGTGGGTTCTACCTGTGTGCAAGTTTGCAACCCACCTAGTGATATAGGGGTTGATGCCTAGCTTAGTGAGTTTTTCTATGATTCCTGAGTGGGGAATGTTATCAAAGACCTTGGCCAGATCAAGATAGGCTGTATGAACCACCTTGCCTTCATCCACACCTCTGGTGACTGACTCAAAGAAGTTGACCAAGGTGAGCAGGTATGATGCATCCCTTCACAAAACCAAACTGTGTGGGATCCAGAGTTTGGAGATTCTCTATATCCTTGTTTATTAGGTCCACGATGATGCATTCCATAGCTTTGCATATCAGACTCGTCAGGCTAATGGGGTGATAGTTCCCAGGGTCTGTAGTTGCTCCTCCTTTGTGGAGAGGGATGACTGTAGCAGTGTGCCATTTGGTAGGGGCAAAGCCTGAGGTGAGGCTGTGATTGAACAGGGCATACAGGCGAGGTGCCAGTTCACTCTGCAGTTCATGTAGAACACAGCCAGGGATATTGTCAGGTCCCATAGAAGCTGCATTCTTGGCCTTGGACAGTGCTGTTTTAACCTGTGCAGTAGTAATACTGGCTGCCTGGCAATCTACTGGTATTGTGACTGGTCCCTTGGAGGGGGGGGGGTAAAGTTGGCACTGAATCTGTTTGCCAGTATATTGGCAATATCTGTTGGCTCAGTATAGGAGGTACCATTGTGCAGTAGCTTGGAGCAAATCTGGGTATTACCATGGAGATTCTTTACATAACTATAGAAGGCCTTGTGGTTTTCTTTATTATCTGCTGCAATTCTGTTTTCATAGATAGCTTTAGAGGATTTGATGAGGGACTTCAATTTTTTGTTGAGGCTGATAAGGGAGTTTTTCCAGTCTTGGGACTTCACCTTATTTTGCATCAGTTTCCTTCTTTTGTTGTAGAGTTTGTTTATGGCAGGGGACCACCAGATTGGCTTCCTTTTTTTGGTGGAGAGCGTGTTGGTTCTGTTGGGTATGGTGAGAGCCATGCATTTGTGTACGTGTTCGTACAGCATGATTCAGCATGCAATTGATCTCCATTTGCATGGGTGCCGTAAAGTTAGCCACCTCTGTTTTTATGAGCCCAAAGTTAGCTTTGGAGAAGTTTTTCATGGTGGTTACCTTTGCAGGGGTGGGGTGGGAGGGATGTGGATTTCCAAGGTGATTAGTTTGTGGTCGGATCTAACCAGGGAGGAGTTGACTACTGGTGTAGATCAACGGTCGCCCATGTTGGTAATGACCAGGTCAAGGATGTTGCTACCTGTAGTGAGGATAAGAATGAGCTGGTCCAGGGCATTGGAATTAATGGATTCCAGGAAACGTTGGGGAAGTGTATTGGTACATGAGTATTTTTAAGTAGCCAAAAACACGGTAGTCACAAACAAACTATTTTAATGAAGCTTTCGGGTCTACACCCTTCATCAGCACATGATGTGCTGATGAAGGGTGTAGACCCGAAAGCTTCATTAAAATTGTTTGTTTGTGACTACCGTGTTTTTGGCTACTTTTGGATGAACAGTGACTTAGTGTATCTTCGTACATGAGTATTTTTCCCAGTTAATGGAGGGGTAGTTGAAGTCGCCCAGTATGAGGGTGTTAGGTTGGACCATAATATTCTCCAGGGGTGCTTAGGAACGTGGAGTGTGAGTCTTGGGACATGGTTGGGGACCTATAGCAAGCTATGACCAATGTTAGCTGCACCTGAAGTATCTCAGATCAGTTATGTTGGGCTATTAGTCTGGAGTGTGTGCATCCTTTATGAATATGGAAACACCACCACCTTTGGAGCTTTGGTCCAAGTTCTGGGGCCAAAAGGTGAGGAATGAGTTATAGCCTGGTAGTGCAGGGGTGCTTTTTGCTGCCTTGAACCAGGTCTCTGGTTCGGCACAAATGTCAATGTTCTCCATTTTAAGGAGTGCTTCGAGCGAGTGCATTTTGAGATTTAGACTTCTAGCGTTGAGCTAGTGCAAAAGTTCTGACTATGACCCAGATGATCTGAGATCAATTAGCAGGTTGGATGTTGGAAGAGGCAGGCAGGGGAAAATGAAAGTGAGCAGCTGATGCTGGCTAACCTATCCTGGGGGAGAGGTGTTGGTGGTTTCATTTGTCCCACTACTCTTGTATAAGCAGACCCTTGTAGGTTTACAATGGGCTTGGCAATCCCAAGCCAGTGATAGTTACTGTTGGGGTGTGTTTGTGTGGAAGTAAGCACACTCCATGCAGAGAAAACAGCATGTACACATAACTGCATGAGTACCCACATTAGCTACTGATGGTGTGGGGGTTAAGGCCATTAAGCGATGGCCCTGCCTATTTGCCAACCAGTGAATCAAGTGACTGAATCTTGTAATAAATGTGTGGAATAAGAGTGAAAGAGAACCCGTCAGTGACAGGGCTTGATGATCAGCAGACTGTGGGCAGAAATAATAGATGTTTGTTAGATCTGGTTGGCATGCTCATCCTTTTCTGATGCCATGTTGCCTTGAGTCAGTGCTCCAGTGTCTTTTAGAAACGTCAAAATTCTGTAACACTGATTTCATGTTTTCACTTCCATGTGAGGTCAGAATTGATTGACAGTTTTCAGCTGTAACTTGTTTTTAGCCATAGGCTCAGTTACTCTCTCTAAGTTCTTGAGAACCTTATCATCATCTAGGATTTGTATAAAAGCCTAGTTTAGAGATATTACCATTTCTTGGTGAATTTCATCAGGCCCCTTTGTCTTCTCTATCTTTACCTTCATAATTGCAGTGTTAAAGGACTGGGATTACCCTGTTTCACTGGATTTAGTAACTGCTTTTTCTAGTTCCTGCAATTCCAGTTTTGGAGTTTATCTCCCACACTGTAAATATATAACCTTGATTTCAATGAGAGTCACTAAGCATCTCCCAGTCCCTAGCAAGTACTATTTTTTAATAGGTGACTGTCCTTGCTGCAAATATTCAGTAGTAGCCTTCAGTCTCTCTCTAGCTCAAACTGTGTGAAAACTGATCCTGTATTCAAGTACTGCTCTCCCACCACATACAGCTCTGGAGTCACCCCCACCCTCGTGAAAGTTTAATTCCTTATTTTGCCTCACCAGCACTACTCTGTTACTTTGGCAGTTATGTCTAGGTGCCATTGTCAAGAAAGATGTGCTAACAGGTCATGGATTGGGCAAGTAAGTCCACCACAGGGAGGTCAAAATGAAAGTTTCTGAATGTGCCCTATGTCCCAGGGATGCGTTTCTGCAGCAGGACTCTTTGGGGAACATTTGTATGAATGGCATGGTAGACCACACATCAATAACGTACAGTCAGTGACTTAAGGTGAAAATTCTACTGGCCTACAGTTTCCATGCCATCCTCACAAAACAAGAGTGATTGGTTCTACCACAACAGATAGGATGCTAATTGAACCAAGGTCACAGCTGGAAAAGTAAAATGCTTTTTTGTTTCACCATGTGGCCAGTTCAGCTGTCTGGTTTAACCATGTGACTGCCTCCTTTTTATCAGTGAGTCACCTAGGGCATCTCCTATTCTTTTACAGCCATGGCTTCACCAAGTGTCAGTAATTTATAAGCACTGAATGCCTCTTCCTTTCATTACAGTCCCGTTTAATAATATGACTATTCCTGCTGTAGTTGGTCAGCACCTACCCCACATTTTATAAAGCCCTGTTTTCAGTGTACAACTGTCCCCTCTGCAACTAGTCAGTATTCCTCTATTCATAAAGTCCCCTTTTCATTCCCCCACTGTCACCAATCAGTGTTCCTCCCATTTGATAAAACCATATTTTCACTGTAAGACTGCCAGTGCCCATCCTTTTCATATAGCTGCAGTTTTACTGCATAAGTGCTCCTGCTACAGCCGATCAGTGCCCATCCTTTTTGTATAGCTGAAGTTTTACTGCATAACTGCCCTGCTACAGCCGATCAGTGCCCATCCTTTTTGTATAGCTGAAGTTTTACTGCATAACTGCCCTGCTACAGCAGATCAGTGCCCATCCTTTTCGTATAGCTGCAGTTTTACTGTATAACTGCCCTGCTACAGCAGATCAGTGCCCATCCTTTTTGTATAGCTGTAGTTTTACTCTGTAACTGCCCTGCTACAGCAGATCAGTGCCCATCCTTTTCGTATAGCTGCAGTTTTACTGTATAACTGCTCCTGCTACAGCCGATCAGTGCCCACCCTTTTTGTATAGCTGTAGTTTTACTCTGTAACTGCCCTGCTACAGCAGATCAGTGACCATCCTTTTCGTATAGCTGCAGTTTTACTGTATAACTGCCCTGCTACAGCCGATCAGTGCCCGTCCTTTTCGTATAGCTGTAGTTTACTCTGTAACTGCCCTGCTACAGCAGATCAGTGACCATCCTTTTCGTATAGCTGCAGTTTTACTGTATAACTGCTCCTGCTACAGCCGATCAGTGCCCATCCTTTTTGTATAGCTGTAGTTTTACTCTGTAACTGCCCTGCTACAGCAGATCAGTGACCATCCTTTTCATATAGCTGCAGTTTTACTGTATAACTGCTCCTGCTACAGCCGATCAGTGCCCGTCCTTTTCATATAGCTGCAGTTTACTCTGTAACTGCCCCTACTGTAGTCAGGCAGTACTCTTCTTTTCTTACAGCCCTCGTTTTGCTGCCATTGCAGAAGTTAACCACTGCTCTTCCCCCAGGCTGTAGTACCAGCTTCACTATATGGTTTCCATTGTTGTACAATGTCGCTACCCCTTTGCTGTCCATTACACTGTTGGAGTATGCCAGAGCCTCTTTCACACCACCTAAAGTTCCAGCTGAATCACCACGCTACAGAAGCTAAATGAGATAAGAGTAATACAGTTTTATCATTTTCATTTATTCCAGATTTCTTTCAGACAGTTGACAATCTTTCTTCTTCCAGCTCTACTTTTCTGGCACTTTGGACATACTTGAACCAAACAAGCAGCAACCTCAGCACTATACAGATGGATTAGTAAGACTACTTTCTAGCAATGCTGTAACTAGTAATAAATGTTCTATATGGCGGCTGTAGTTATACATTGCCCCCTCCTGCTACTTCTCTTATGCCAGTTAAAGGATTCTTAGAACACACGTGTGCCCCCCTCCCCCAATAACTACTGTTATCACAGAAATATGGGCCAGTAACAAGAGCAGATGGGATATGTAGATGCCTGGGTACAGGTTGTTCATAAATGATAGAGAAGGAGGAGATGTGAGGTCAGTGAGGAAGGACACCAAACCAGTAATGGGCAAGGGAGCCAGCAGTATCAGAAATGAGGTTAAGTAACATGACAGTTAAGGTGAAAGTGGGAAGGGCAGTAGATGCTGTAGACAGAATGCAAGCATGTATCCTCAAGGGACTTGTCTCCAGCAGCAAAGCTGTAGTGCTTTCATGCTACAGAACCCTGGTCGGATGACACCTTGAATACTGAATGCAGTTTTGTAAACCATATAATGATGGATGGAAGCTGGAGAAAAATCAACCGAGAGGTAGGGTGGAGGGTAAGGGATATGCCTGGGGATTAGATGAACTAGAACTCTTCAGAGTTAATACCAAAACAAATGAGTGGCGTAATATTTAGATATCAGACAATATTACAGATTTTTAAGCAGTCATTCTGAACAGGAAAATCAGGGAGATGGAGGAGTTACAGGCAGGTGGGTGTAAGGACTAACTTCTCTCTGTCTTTCCAAAAGTACATATTCACACACAGGGTTATTGATTCATGGAATGGACTACACATTAGGTTATGTTGGGGGGTACATAGAGGCACTAAAGAAGGTACAGTGCAGGGGGGCAATAGGTAAAGAAGGCAGGGATGGAGGGGAGTTAGAATGCTTATATCCGTGTAAAGGATAGACTGCCTAGGTTTAGTGTCTCCTTCTGCGATGAAGCAAATATAACTGCTGCATAACAACTTGACTGCTGATGGCTGCATAGACTGTGTACATGAGGGTGTAAGAGGGTGGCTGTGACACATCACAGGGGTAGTCACTGATTATTGGAGTGATGAATACAAAGTGCACTGTGCCGTCTTTATTTAACATGTCTTTATGGATATTTGTGGAGAAGCTGTGCTTCATAAAGAGTTGCACAAGAAGGCAATAACACTGATATAAAACAAGGGAATGTGCTGAATGCTGGAAAGTTAATATTTCTGAAATGGCGGAAAGACAAGACGCAGTGCAAGTGTCATTAGGCAGGATCTCATACTACTTATTCAAAGTGACACCAGAATGAACCCTTCCTTCATGACCACTGGTAGCACACGCTCATCCTTGTTAACTCAGATTTCGCAACATAAATTAAAAATAGCATCAACAATACAGAAATAAAAATTCCCCTTCATGTTTGCTAAATTAAAACAAAGGTTGTGACAGAAACAGTGTTGAAGAAATATTTAAGTGAAAACTGTTCCATTACAGTTTCCGTTTGTCTTGTGGCTATACTAAGCTTGCCACTTCCTCGTGGATGTTACGCACTTCCTTTTGAGAAGAATAAAATTAGAAGCATCTCTCTCTGTATTTAGAAACATGAGACTTCTTCCCTTTTTTATAAATAGTTGATGGAAGCAAATGAAAAGCCCCAATATGCATGTGACAGTCTTTTTCCCCTTGTCTTATATCACTGTACAAAACAAGCATTCTCATTTGTAAAGTGAAATCAGATTTTGAAATTGTAATGCAGAAGTGGCATTTTCCAAGACAAATGTAGCAAGCTGCTAGTGATATTATCTGTACTGTGCATTATCAAGGTACTGCCATATGAAATGCACACACACCACAGTATTGCTCATGTACTGACTTATATTCTGTATATATATCATGATACGATACTGCCAGGTGTACTGTTCATACACTGTACATTCTCACCACAGTACTGCCCTATGTACTGCCTTATATTCCGTACATATATCATGATATGATACTGTCAGGTGTACTGTTCATACACTGTACATTCTCAAGGTATGTGCACACACCACAGTACTGCCAATGTACTGCCTTATATTCTGTACATATGTCATGATATGAAACTGCCTGAAGTAGTGTTCATGCACTGTACATTATCAAGGTATGTGCACACATCACAGTACTGTATGTGTACATACCAGAGTACTGCCCATGTACTGACTTATATTCTGTACATATATCATGATACGATACTGCCAGGTGTACTGTTCATGTGCACCCACCACAGTACTGCCTTATATTCTATGCATATGTTATGATACGATACTGCTAGGTGTATTGTTCATACACTGTACATTATCAAGGTATGTGCACACACCACAGTACTGCCCTATGTATTGCCTTCTGTACATATGTCATGATACGATACTGTCAGGTGTACTATTAAAGCACTGTACATTTTCAAGGTATGTGCACACACCACAGTACTGCCCTACCTACTGCCTTATATTCTGTACATACGTCATGATATATACTGCCAGGTGTACTGCTAATGTGCACCCACCACAGTACTGCCAATGTACGGCCATATATTCTTTACATATGTCATGATATGATACTGCCAGGTGTACTGCTCGTACACTGTACATTATCAAGGTATGTGCACACACCACAGTACTGCCCTATGTACTGCCTTATGTTCGGTACATATGTCATGATATAATACTCCCAGGTGTACTGTTTATGCACTGTACATTATCAAGGTATGCGCACACACCACAGTACAACCCTATGTACTGCCTTATATTCTGTACATATATCATGATATGATACTGTCAGGTGTACTGTTCATGTGCACCCACCACAGTACTGCCAGTGTACTGCCTTATATTCTGTACATATGTCATAATATGATACTGTCAGGAGTACTGTTCATGTGCATCCACCACAGTACTGCCAGTGTACTGCCTTATATTCTGTACATGTGTCATGATATGATACTGCCAGGTGTTCTGTTCATACACTGTACATTATCAAGGTATGCACACACACCACAGTACTGCCTTATTTTCGGTATATATATCATGAAATGATACTGTCAGGTGTACTGTTCATGCACTGTACATTATCAAGGTATGTGCACACACCACAGTACTGCCCTATGTACTGCCTTATACTCTGTACATATGTCATGATATGAAACTGCCTGAAGTACTGTTCATGCACTGTAAATTATCATGGTATGCATACACACCACAGTACTGCCTTATATTCTGTACATATGTCATTACATGAAACTGCCTGAAGTACTGTATATTATCAAGGTATGTGCACACACCACAGTACTGCCCTATGTACTGCCTTATATTCTGTACATATGTCATGACATGATACTGCCAGGTGTACTATTCATGCACTGTACATTATGAAGGTATGCGCACTCACCACAGTACTGCTCTATGTACTGCCTTATATTCTGTACATATATCATGATATATACTGCCAGGTGTACTGTTAATACACTGAAGTACTGCTGGATTCACTATACACAGTGCTGATTTACTGCCAGTTGATTGCTGTCATCATGTTACTTCTGTCAGTATGGATCACTCTTAAAAACTGGTCCTGATGCATATCAAGAGGATATGGTGGCAAAAGATATTTGTTCTCCTACTGGCTATCCATGCTCATTATCTTCACTTGCTGGAAAGAGGTACTGCTCTATTTTTTCAGTGTCCCTGAGTACAACATTTTAAGGTAAATGAAGTGAAAGCTGTCTGTCCTGAATTAACCTTTAATTTATCACTCTTCTGGCATTTGCTTAGTAAGTCTGGGTAAAAACTTAAGGATGAAAAAAAGGCATAGCTTTGTGACCTCTCTAGAAAGTGTGTGTTTATGGATCCCTATCACATGGTCGACAGGCCATATGATCGACTTTCATTTGTTCGACAGTTCATTTGGTCGACAAGCAGTTTTATGTGGGGGCTGTGCCCCCCCCCCCAACTATATATATGAACTCCAGGGTCGCACAACATTGGGGAGGGGGCAAATTTACCTGTCGACCAAATGAATTGTCGACCAAATGAAAGTCGATTAAATGGCTTGTCGACCATCTCAGGTAGACCCGTGTTTATAGATATATGTAAATTATATCAGCCAGAGGGCTCCATGGTCAGGTGTATTGTACATGCACTTGTAATACTGCTGGATTCACTGTACACAACGCTGCGTGTACTGCCAGCTAATTGCTGTCACCCTGTTAGGTAAAAGAGCCCTGAAGCCCTGTGATGGGTGTTCATTTATTGGCCCCAGCACAAGGGAAGCCAACAAGGGGTGAGGGAGGAATGAAGGGGCAGTGCCCACTTGCTTCTAGGGGGAGGGGAGGGTAGAGAGTGTGTATGCAAGGGAGTAGTGTGGCTGCTGCATTGCCAGTGATCCAGAGATTACCATGGAGTTCACACTAAGCCAAGACAGAGTAAGTCCACAGAGAAGATGCCATGTTAGTGTGGAAGTGGTACATGGCTTTGTAGTGCCTCACTGCAAGCTCCTAGAGGGTGGGGCTTGGAGAAAGACATGTTACCATGGAGCTGAGGATGTTCATCTCACTGGCTGGAAGCCTGAGTTTGAATCTAGAACTGGCACAGAGGTGGTATGGCTAAATTCCACCTGCCCACATTATGATTCTCACTTTCCGGACAACCTGACCCTTTTCCTCTCCTAGTGATTGAAGGTGAATGCATGGGCCATTTGGGTGAAAAAGGAAGAACAGCTGATGATCCTTGGCAGGTGGAGGGGAAATCATGAAAAACAACTTTCACCCCAGACTGTTGTTAAAATCCTGCAGACCATAGAACCTTTTTAGGGTTCATTTTCCTTATCAGAGAAGATTGCACATTTATTTACCTTGGCAAAGTAGAAACCAGTTCAGCCAGTTTATAGTAACTTGGTCCTCTCTCCCAGAACCATCTTTCTAGCCTTCCTTTTGATCCTGTTTCATCTGATGTAAAATAATTTTTCGCACAGGAAATTAGGGTGGTATTACTCAAGGACCAAGTTAATGAGGATACCCAGCTGTTTTTTCACCCCATACACCAAGACAGCATTTCCTTACATCTACATTTAGGTTATTGGCTCAGAGGAGGTAGATTACAGGGTTCAAACTCTGAAGTGTGATTAACAGTATAACCTCCAAGGATGAATATAGGTTGGTTCCCTGCTGGACATATTATAACATTGCTTAAGTTAATTGGTAGATCCTGGTTCTCATCAATTATTGTGAATGAAGTAACACTCCATTCATACATGCCCTGACTTTTTATTGCAGCTGTTCATCTTTTATCATTTTTCATTATAGACAAGATTTTAAATATTTGTTAGTTTTAAGATGTTCTATTCTGTGCTTGGATGAAAGCGCTTACTGGAAATATTATATTTTTCTTAGTTTATAACCATATAATAAAGTGTTCTTTTTTGACAACTGCACTCATGCCTCATATATATATATATCAAAATTGTGAGTGGCACTCACCTTGGATGATCGAATGCTCGTTTCCAGTCATGTAATACCAGTCTGCACATTTCCGAATGCATGTTAGCGAATGTTACTGCTCATTTGCTCTTATGAGGGAAATCATACTACAGTGGCGATCAGAAAATTTACCCTTTTCCCTACTGTAGTGCGATCTCGGAATTGCAGGGATGTGGGGGGCGCAGGGCAGTCCCCCCCCTGCAAAACAGTAAAAACTTGTGCTGTAGAAGTAAAATTCTCACTGCACATTAATCAGAATAGCCTGGGTGTCTGATGTCACCTCCTGCTATTTCAAATAATGTCAAATGAGGACATTGGAGAAAGGGAAGTTCGACATTTAGATGACAAAAAAATTTCATTTTCAATATTTTTTGTTGTAATAAATACACAAATAATTGTTATTGTTGGTTTTGATAATAAACTATATATATATATATATATATATATATATATGTGTGTGTGTGTGTGTGTGTATGTGTATATATATATATATATATATATATATATATATATTTTTTTATTATTTTTTTTTTAAATTTCAAAGGAAAAAGTGCATGATCCAGAACTAGGTGACGAGAGAAGTGAATTTTGTAAGGTGATCAGGAAGCTTCCAAGCTGCAGAGGATGCTGTGACTGCAGGAGAATGGGAGAGCTTTATGGATGGAGTGTGAGAGCTAGAGAGAAAGGGCAATGAGAGTGGAGAGGAGGATGTAACATTTCCCAAGTCACTCTATGGTAGTAACCCTTCACAGCAACATTCATGCCTTGAAAATATAGTGAGATTGTTTACATCTGTTACTTTTATGCATCATAAATTTCAGCCATTTATCTCAAGACTATACTAGAAAGGTTAGAGTTCTGGAAATGGTACTAACCAAGGCAGAGGGGACTATTGATGCCCCAGTGAAGATGCAGTTGGCCAGCAGTGACCATGACAATGTGTAGCGTAGGGTAGGAAAGATAATACTGTGATATTTTAGGGGTGTGGATTATGCTGAGGTGAGAAAGAGGGTAAAATATGGGCACAAAAGAGCTAGAAAGGAATGATTAAGGAGATGGAGAAGATAGAGTATAAGGAAGCTAGTACAATTATGGCAACAGTGTTAAGGGTAGTAACTGTGCAGTTTACAAACAAGTTGTTAGAATGGACAAAGAAGGGGAACAAAGGTTCTGTAAATGGAAAGCTGATAGAACAAGGACAGGAAAAAAACTAAGCCAGGATGAGCAAAGATAGAGGCAGTTACTTCTGTCTTCACAGTGGAATGCAAGGAGATGGTGCAGTGCTGTAAAGGAAGTACCCCAGAGTGAGAAGATAGTATATTGCCACAACATAGAGAGTGGAAAAGAAAATGACTGCACTTAAAGATCAAGCACAAGGCCCAAGTAGTCTGTATGCCAGAATACTTTGGCCAGTGTGGGCTAGAGTACCCCCAGTAAGGTATATATATGAGAGGAAGTCTGACTGCTTTAATGAAGAATACAAATGTTCTGGGGCACATTCATGGCCAAAAGGAGCTGTAAGTAAAACCTGATCTAGTTTTATAGGTGAAATACACATAAACCAGAGAGGGAAGTAAAAGCAGGTGTGATCTACCTGGGCTTCAACAAGGCATTTGACGTAGCATCACACAAGTGGCTGACAGGAAGTAGAGAAACTAGAGAGGTCAAGACCGAGGAAATGGATTAGCTGCATTATTCAACAACAGAACACAGAGGGTCTGGTGAGAGGGCATGCATCAGGAATAATGATATAGACTAATAGAGTACTGCAGATGTCATTACTGAATTTAATACTATTCAGTGCATTTGTTTGAGGAATTCATAGGTTCATAGATTAGTACTAGACTAACTGCCCTTGTGAGCCATTTTAAGCCTAGCCAATTATCCCTTGTGAAACTCAAACCCTGCACCTTATGTTTTTAAGGCAAACACCTTAACCATTAGGCCACCCCAGGATTAACCATTTCACTGATGACACAAAGATAAGATGCAGCAGTGGAGGATGGAGGGAAAGGTCTAAGGTAAGTTGACCAAATGGGTAGGACAAAGGCAGTTGACATCCCTTTGGCCATGGCAACTTTACTATGAAATAGCAACTATGGGTAGCGAAACTGAAGGCAACAAAGCAAGACTGGAGAATGGAACTGAAAGCAAGTCTTTGAATCTTGGGGTGTTTATCCCATTTTGGATTGGGACACCACAGGCACCATGAGAGGCAAAAGCAGCAGCAAAGCAAAGCAAATGCTGGGTCTGTCTTCAGGATAGAGAGACTCCAGAAGCAGAGAGATATTAGCTTCTGTTTGACAGTTTTTGAATATTGTGTGCAGTTTGGCAGGCCACCAAAGGAAAGGGGCATCACACTGATGCAGAGTCTAGATGAAAACCACCATGAAGGTGCATTGAATGGAGGGAAAGTGCAATGAGCAAAGACTAGAAGATATTAAGCTCTCAGAACTAGTAACAGGAAGAGATGGGGAGACATGATAAAGGTGCACAGGATTATGACAGAGAGAGAGAGAGAGATGTGAGAGGATTATTCTGTATATGAAGGACAAAAGGGGAAGGAAGGTTTCAGGCAACAGATTGTAAGGACTCCGGAGCTCTGAAGGCACATCTTCACAGACAGGGCTATGGACCAGTGGAATACATAGTGGAAAAGGAATCTCTAGAAGCATTAAAGATGACATGGTATAAATGGTCTAGAGTTGCATTCAAGAAGACATGGTACAAGTAGTCTAGAACTGAGAGAGAAGGCAGGGATGGAAGGGAGGTAGACTGTTAAATGAACCTAAATCTTTATCTCCTACCATCATAAAAGAAATGTATTGAAACAAGCAAACAGTTCCTGTAAACAGTCACCTCCTTTCTTTGTCTGTATAACTTGTTTCTCTGTATGGATGTCCCTGAGGGCGACCATTATCTTCCATTTCTTTTTTTACTGTTGTAATATGTGTGTACAACTTTAAGATGTATGGTTCCTCCTGCCTGTGACAGAATTATGACTTTAACTCATGTGGTCTGGTATCTTGCAACTATAATTCTTTTGGAAATAAATGCTGATGAAGATGCCCATGTATCTGTGTCTTTATTTATGGCATTACTGTGAGCTAAGAAAGAATCTAATATATGGCAGTTGTTTGTTTTTACACTTCATGAGGTTTTACTGGGTCTGTTGATGCTTATGTAACATGAATCATTAGTTCAGATAGAATCATGTTTGTATCAGAAAAGATGAGCTAAGGAACAGATTACTGAGTGAAGCAGTTTTAATGTGCTGCAGTGAGAAACATTGCCTTGAACAATTAATTGAACTTAGTGAAGAGTTTGATATGTTTAAACTGACATGGAAAGGCATTGAGAATTCCCTGGTCATTGTGGCAAAAAGACTGGCGTTACAGGTGCAGCTATAAATATGATGAAAAGAAATGCCCGATGGAATTCCAGGATTGCTGCACATTGATCAACGGCTTGGTCAGATCTCTTCCAGTTTGAAAAAAAAAAACTATAAAACAAAAACAAAGCCAGTAAAAGCTTTCAATTTAGGCACACATCAGTTACTGGTTATTAAATACACTACCTGCATGCCAGTAAAGAAGTTCAGAGAAAGAGAGAAAATCAAGCAGAAAAACTGAAGAAAAGTCTTTGGCTGAGAAGAATTTTGCAGCCTGTCATCAAAAAGCAGTACTGGTAAATTAGATGTCTTCCGGCAATTTAGAGGGGGAAAAAAAACAAATCAAGTCTAAATATATATTATGTCAAATAAAAAAGACTTGAAAAATAAGGAGAAATGTTAACTAGCTATTGACATGAAATGGAAAAAAAATCAGAGGTTGAATTGATGAAAATATTGGCTGGGTATGAGGCTTTTCAAGAAGAGCTGTTTCAAAAAAAAAATAGCAGAGTTGGAAGACAGAGCATGCAGAGAAAAGCTGAAATTTTCTGCTGTACCAGAGAAACTGGAATGAACAGACTGCACTCTTTTTATGAAAGAACAAATAAGTAACTAGACTGGTGTTGCACAGCAGGATTTATTAATCAAGAGGGCACATTTGTTGTGCTCCAAATCTGGCTGCAGTCATGAGAGCAGAAAGAGTTGCTCCTGACAGATTTGTGACAGAAGGGAAAATTATTAAAAACTGGGGACAGCAGAATGTTTGTAAAAAAGAAGCTATATAGTTATCATAATGTTCCATCTGTGTTTTAATTTATCCTTGACAGTTGGAACACTGTTCAGATCCTCGGAAGTGGCTTGGCCATTACATAGCTTGCATAAGTCAAAAACTCTCGAGCTAAGACTCCACCCACAATACCTCTCTCCATATTATCTTAGATTGAGTTTGCTACACAGAAAGACAGAAGAATATGTATACGAAATTGAAAAGGCTATGTCCAAGGTCAAACTTCATAACAGTAGTAGTAGTAATAATAAACATCCAATCCTCCAAAAAGTCTGCAGAAGGGGGGATTGCCAAGGATAAATGATCGACAACACAGATGGAACGTTATGGTAAGTACATAACTTCTTTATCTGATGTTAATCTTCATTTATCCTTGACAGTTGGGAAAGAGTCCCTGGCTACTTTGGATCCTGGATGGCTTTATGGAAGGATATTCCTGAGAACCGTAGAGTCAAAGGATGCTCTTCACCTGGAGACCAGATCCAATTTGTAATGAGAGATAAAGGTATGCAGAGTAGCCCATGTTTCTGCTGCGCATATTTCATCCATGAATGCCTAGGAATGGAAAACAGCAGAATGTGTTCTCATTGGCACTGGCAATTGGAGATGCAATTTATTGCATATGAAAGCAATGCAGTTTCTTAACCACCTAGATAAGGTGACTTTTGAAACAGATTTCCCCAGAGATGGACTGAAAAAGAAGATAAATAACTGACATGATTTTTTACACTCTTTAGTCCTGTTGAGGTAGAAACATAACTGTCTGAACATATAGCAAATGGAAACAATATTCACCTTTGTTAGAAAAGAAAAATTTGCAAAAAAAAATAAGTCGATGGTTTGATTAATATTAGTTTCTGAGACCACCTTAGGAAGAAAGGATAGGTTGTTTCTTAGAGTAATCCTATCCTTATGAAAAATCAAGTATGTGGGGCTTTGAAGATCGTGCTTGTAATTCAGTAATCCTTCTGGTAGAGGTAATAGCTATGAGAAAAATGGTCTTCCGTGACAGGAACTTTAAGTGACATGTGGCCGCCAGTTCAAAGGGAGAAGATACCAAGACTGCAAAACTAAAGTCAGATCCCAAAGAGCTAGAGGGTCTATAAACAGAGGTTTCAACCGCAAAGTTCCCTTCATGAACACTTAACACAATCTATGGGAAATTAGTGAATGGTCTTTGAAGCCATTGTGGAAATTGGAAATAGCAGCTAGCTGGACCTTACTAGTAGAAGGAGATACACCTTGACCGAAAAGCATAGCTAAAATCTCCAGTACCTTTTCAACTGGTGCAGAAAGGGGTTAAGGCCATTATTGTACCCCCAAATAAAAAATCTCTTCCACTTGCTGTGGTAAATTTTCCTAGTGGAACGTCTATGAGGAAGCCAGTAGAATTTTTTGGACTGGGGAAGATACATTTTTCTGCCTAGTGACTAACTGAATTGGAGGAGCCAAGCTGTAAGCTTGAGGTTCTGAAGATTCGGTGCACCAGTCCCAGTGGATGAGGCAGAAGATCTGGAACCGGGTCCAGAATCCATGGATGGTGAATTAGATGAGGCTACAGGAAGGGTAACCAGACTTGTCGAGGCCAGAAGGGCGCAATGAGGATCACCTTGTTTTTCACCTGTTGACTTTCTTTCAGAAGAGAGGTATCAGTGAGAAGGGGGAAAAGGCATAGGAAAGGGCCAGTTGTGAAGGAGAGCGTCTCTCAGAGACTTCCCTTGCAGGGGAATTAGGGCAAAGTGGCTACTGCATTTGTTTATTAGGGGTGATGCAAAGAGGTCACAGCAAGGCTGGTCCCAGCGATGGAAAATCTCCTTTGTCAGTCTGGGATTGAGATACTACTCATGAGGCAGGAGAATGCTTCTGCTCAGTTTGTCCACTACCACATATGAGCTCCCCGGGATATGTGTTGCTATTAGAAACTCTTGGAGCACATTGTCCCTAGCCAAACTCTGAGAGCTTCTCGACAAGGATAAGACTTGGTTCCGCCCTCTTTGTTGATATACCAGACTATTGACATATCTGACTGAACTGCAATCATCCCTAGAGGGAGGACAGATTGGAAGGCTTGCAACACTAAGAGCACTGCCCTCAATTACAGAACATTGATACACAGACTGGCCTCTATTGAGGACCAAATGCCTTGGACTGTTCTTCCCAGATAATACCTCCCACACCCCATCTGGGAGGCGTCTGTAGTCACTATGGCCTTGGGTTGTGGTGGAACAAAGGGATGGCCTAAAATAATTTCCTCAGATTCCATCCACCAGGATAAGTCCTTCTTGCATGACTGGTGATTAAAATTGGATGGGTTAGGATGGACCATTAGGATGCTAGAAGCCATTGTAGCAGCTGCATGTGAAATCTTGCTAGTGGAACTAAGGTAATGGTTGCTGCCATGGACCTTAAATCTCAAAGGACTAGAAGTGCA
The DNA here is from genome assembly GCF_019279795.1 of Protopterus annectens. Taxonomy (NCBI): domain Eukaryota; kingdom Metazoa; phylum Chordata; order Ceratodontiformes; family Protopteridae; genus Protopterus; species Protopterus annectens. Next base: position 398,191,390 of record NC_056743.1, on the reverse strand, counting down.
GGAGCCTTGTCTTTGGAGAGAATGGCTTGTACTTGGGATTTTATATTCTGTAGCCTGTGAAGAGGAAGAGAAGCTACACAGTCGATGGTATTCAGACAAGCTCCTATGAACTCTAGATCCTGAGTGGGACTTAGCCGAGATTTTGATTGATTCACTGTAATGCCCAGATGAGCGAACAGGTGCAAAATGGAGTCTGTTGTTTGAAGCAGTATATACCTGGTGGGAGCAGTGATGAGCCAGTCGTCTAGATAAGGAAACACCTGGAATCTGTGAAGTCTCAAGTGAGCTGTTACTGCTGCCAAACATTTGGTGAACACCCTTGGGGTTGTGGTGAGGCCAAAGGGCAGCACTCTGAATTGAAAATGATTGGCTACTAGCCAAAAGCAGAGGAACCTTCTGGAGCATTTGTCTATTTTTATGTGGTAATGTGTGTTCTAAAGGTCTATAGAGCACATCCAATCATTTTCCTCTAAAAAGGGAAGTAGAGACTGAGCCATGATCATCCGAAATTTTGCTCGCTGAACAAATTTGTTCAGAAGGCTGAGATCTAAAATTGGTCTCAAGTCCCCTGTCTTTTTTGGCAGCAAAAAGAACCTTGAGTAAAATCCGGATCCTATCTGGTCTGGCTTTTGAATCTCTAATGCTGCTTGATCCCTCTGATTAGAATATTGGGGAGACTTTATTTTGATCTTGGAAAAAAGTGAAGGGAATATGGTAACCTCTGGCAATGATCCTCTGCACCCAAGTATCCAAAGTTATTTGCCACCAGACTCTTGAGTGTAGAGAAAATCTTTCCCCCAACTGCTTTCACAGGTAAGCAGTTGGGCCCCCTTTCAGGAGTGCTGGTAGGGTTGTCCAGAGAAAGAATCTCTGGAACCCTGATTTTGCAGGCCACCTCTGCTGCAGGGTCAGCGTCTTCCATTAGGGCTCCCCCCTCTACCCTGAGGGGATCCACCACCACGTGTGTCCTGAAAAGGCCCTTGGGATATTTTGAACCACATTTTCCTGCTCCTCAGATTTCTAGAGCAGGACCATTGGGGAGCAGAAAAATGTATATACCCACTGCAGATGGGGGTCTTTCCATCTTTCTCACACCTGGCTAGAGTTTTTTTTTTTTTTTTTTTAACTTTGGGGCCTTATAAGGAAGACCCGTCAAATGGAGCATTCATAAAGGAAGACTTAAATAGCTCTACAAACTCACATAAGCGCAAAGCTCATCCAGCTGTGACAACTTATAGCAATGCCTGAACCTGCAGCCCTGGTCGTCCCTTTGGCTGCATGTGTAATGAGCCTCATGGACGAGTTGGAAATAGACTCCAGGGTGGCTAGCTGGGAAGCCACTTTATCCTGGATCTCCTCAGACAAAGCTCCTGCTAGGGTAACTCCCTGACCAGATCCCTCTGGAGCCTAGTGAAATGTGCCATAAAATTCAAAGACCTTAAAGCGAAGGTCAATGAAGTGTACACCTGCTATCCAAATCTGTCCATCTCCCTGGATTCTCAATTAGGGGGAATAGTAAGCTCTCCTTTGACAGCAGCAATTTCTGTTACAACAGGATTGTATTTGAGAAAACATTTCCTATAAGCAGTCATGCTGTTCCTAAGCTAATCCTAAGCTTAAGGATAAGCTGATCCTGTTGTACCCTTTTACAAAAAACACATACCTTTACAGATAGGGTATTCCACTGAAAACTGGTAACCTAAAGACTTCAAATGAGTGGATGAAAGAACAGGCAGCATGAAAAGTTCAAAATAACTGAACTGTTTTTTATTCATAAAACTTTGTTTAATTTTAAGAAATTACTTGAAGGAAATAAGTATACAAAGCCCACAGTAGGTACAAAAAAGTGTGGAGCTTGTAAACAATGTCCCTGGATTTTTGAAGGGGAAGGCATAATGACTTAAAGTGCAAAGTCAGTTTTAAGAATGGAAATTGTGGCACAACAGGTATTTTAAATGCTCTGAATGCAATGGGATAGGCAAAACAGAAAAAAGGCTATACGAACATAACTATGACATTAGCAAAAAGAATATTAACAATGCCCTGGCTAGACACTCAGAAACTCAGACACTTGTAGTAACAGTGACAGATTTTTGTTTGGAATTATTGAAATTGTTGTCATTTATATTCATTTATTTTCACATTTTCATTTTTTTTTTGCTATGTTTAAAGCATTGCAGTGTTTTTTAAAAGGAAGTTTAACACTTTGCAAGTCACAAGTCATATTTGAAGCTCTTTGGTAATTCTAGGGTAACAGAGTTTAAATAGTAGTGTTGTTGTTTGTCTTTTCGGCTTTTCCCGGTTAGGGGTTGCCACAGCGGAACTCTGGTCTGCTAATGATTGGCAGTAGATTTTTTTTATGGTGCTGAGTTGCCAGCCCAAAGCCCAACCTTCAGTGAAGGCACGCCCATTCACGCATGTCTTTCGGAGGCCACTTGACCTCGAGGAGGACATGCAGACTCCACACAGAAGGCAGTCCAGCCGTGAATCGAACAGGAGAACCTCTTGCTGTGAGGCAACAATGCTACCGCTGTACCACGCAGTGTGTTACTTTAAAATTTTAATGACTAATAAGTTCCCACTAATTAATTCAGTGAAAATATAAAGGGAGGGGAGACTCGCGAGAGAGACAAAAACGCTTAATCCTGGTTATTTTTTTATTTTTAAATGGCTAAATAAATACACATTATATTTTGAAATTTTCATGCTGCCTGTTCCTTCATCCACTCATTTTAAGTTTTTGTTTACCAGTTTTGAGTGGAATACCCTATTGAAAATGTTTGTGAATGGGGTGTTGTGGCAATGTTCAGCATTGTAGCTGGACTATGTGCATGTGTGGGAGGACACGTGTTAACTGGCCAATATTACAAACTTCATTTCTGCAACATGTATGTCAGACACCAGGAGAACTAGGATATTAGGACATTCTTGTATTCGGTCTGGCCATTTGATAACGTGAGGCAGGTACCAGCAATGCAGGTGAATATCCAAGTATATCACCTCCATGTTGACTTCTGACAGAATTCTTGCATACTGTGGAATTAAACAGGTCTTACCTTAATAAAGAATTTGTCAGAAACATTTTCAAAAACATTTCAGCCACATTGAAATCCAAGACAGTGGCCTGCTTTAGACTATTATGGTCACTGTTATGCAGTTATGAAATGGACTACAAATATACTTTCTTTCCAGACGTCAGAAGCAGTAAGTGTCAATCTGAAAAGCAGAAAGCTGTGAGTTACTCTGTAAAACATTTTGATAATACAAATACAGGGAAAATGATAGCTCACATCTATAAGGCATACATCTAACACATCAGCAATAATTCACTTCCTATCATTTTATATAGTATGTAACAATTTCCTTTTCCCAATGTGTACGAATGAATATGTAATAATGGAAGGTCATATTTGTGCTCTTAAGCAAAATGGATTAAGGCTATCAGTTGCTAACCAGCTTAAGTTTCTAGTCCTGGGTTTGAGTCCCTTAGTCTCCATTTGTTTACATTGTGGTTCTGAACAAATCACTTTATCGGTTAGTATCCCAGGTTTACCACTGAAAACAAAACAAAAAAACTCTTGTGTCTGGTGGTGAACCCCTAGACTGGTATTCTGTCATTTCCATTCAATGCCAAAAGAATATTGTCAAGTCCCCCAGAGAGCCACAGAACGTAGCCTGAGTATTAGGTGCAGGGGAAAGGAGGGTAACTGTCCATCCCAATGGATGAAGGAGTTTTCAGGCTACTGATTCTGACAGCATGAACACAGTCCATTAGTGTAGAAAGTAAAATGACATCAGACTGTGTCCAAAATTTCAGTTTTCAAATATGCACTTTGTTTTAATTACTAATGAACTTTTCCCTTTTTTCATGCATAAATCTTGGTATGGTAATACAGCATGTGTTGGGAGATTTTGTTTACTAAAGGACGTATTTAACCAAGGATGTAACTACATCACACAATCTTAAAACAGTTGTCACTAAATAATGATATTCATAATTCTTTAGCAAATGTTGACAGAGTGCTACAAAGTGACTCACTATTAAAAAAAATAAATAAATACAAGTATTGGTTGGTGGCTTAAACAATACTTTTTTTAAATGAACATAAATGCCTGTTTTTCTGAGTCTAACCACATTACGTTGTCTTTCAGCCTTTTGAATTTCAACAAACTTCTCTCTGCGACTGAGACAGAAGAGGAAGTCTAAACTGTGACACACCACAACCCAAAAGGAAAAAAATACAAGCAAATACATACTTGTAATCAGAGTTAAAATAAGCAGCAAAAGGAAATGACTACTTCATATTTCATCGAGTCATTTTGTCTGCCTTCTGTTTTTCGTCCCCCTCCTTCCAGCTTAGTGTATAATTGACAGCTCTTATTAATTTTGAGGATAATATAAATGGAAGCTGATGCCTTGTTGACATCCTGTCCTCTAACTATAGACATCCTTTCCATCTCTAATTTGGTTCAACTAGAGTGTTTATTTTGATTTTTTTTTAAGACGGATGTTTATCCTTCTAGGAAATTACTGCCTTTGTTTTTAGTTTGGGAAATAGCAATGCAGAAGAAGTTACTATACCATATGCCTTTTTACATAACTTGTACATGCCCACACAAGCATGTGTGCACATAAACTCCTATATGTAAAATACATACACACACACACACACATATATATATATATATATATATATATATATATATATACACACACACACACACACACACACACACACACGCATGCATAGCTATATAGATAGAGCTAGATATAATTATACGAGTTTATTTGGTTGCATGTGTATGCTTGTGCTGTCATGTACACAAACAGAAAACCACTACATTCAGGACTACAAGCCCTATATAAATATATATATATATATATATATATATATATATATATATATATATATATATATATATATATACACTTTCAAAAGTTGGAAACTACATTGGTCGACCGGCATGTGGTCGACTTGCAGTTTCCAAGTCGACAGAATGTCGAACCAAAATCAACTACATTACAGCGAACGAGTAGTGTAGGTTGATAATTTGGGTTTGGCATTGTGCAGGGAGTTCACACTTCAGTGAGAAACAGGGAATTAGCCCATTTCCTCTCTGTAGTGCGATCTCGGAGTTGGTATATTTAATGTGCGGGGGGGGGGGCATAGCCCCCCCTGCAAAATAGTAGAATTACCGTACCATTGACTGTAGACTTCAACGGTATGTTAATGTGCATAGCAGGAGGTGTGACGGCACCTGCTATGTTGAATACATCAAACCACGGTGTTTTTTTTAATTCAGCATTTTGGGTCAACATTTTAAATGTATGACCGAAGCTAATTTGAAATTTCAATACTAAACCTACATATATATATATATATATATATATATATATATATATATATATATATATATATATATATATTTTTATTTTTTTTTTAATTTATTTATTTATTATATATGTAGTAAACTTATTTATATATAATTTATTTTATATTTGTTTACCGGGATAGTCCGACTGGATACATGTCCATTTTCAGCAGAGGCCCAGGAAGAAAAGGTCCAAAAAGACATTCAACAAACTGTTACATTTTTACAGTTTAAAACACAAATAAAAAGATTTTTACACAGATGTAAACAAACACAAAAACAGATACACAAACTAATTTTTACTCAGATGGAAAATTCTAGACAGTGTTTTTAAGAATGATAGGGTATTGAATGCCTAGTAGGCTAATCTGGTAGTAGATCCAAGGAGATCATAGGATTTATAAGTTAAGAAACAAAGTGTAGGCAGAAGTCCTCCATGTGCACATGAGTGATGGTTAGAGTTAGTCTTGATTAGGACAAGGACATAGCCATTGTTTTTTAAAGTACTGAATCAGGCCTTACTTGAATTGAGGTAGAGAGAGTTCGGATCTAAGATTAGCAGGAAGAGAATTCCAAGTTTTGCCAACAGAGTTAGCAAATAGATTTACCGGCTGTGTTGTTGGATTTGAGAGTTTGAACTAGTAGTCTTTCAGATGAACGAAGTGCGCTAAGGTTACTATAGGGGGTGATGAGGTTTTTAAGTATGAGTGGATTATCTGATTGGTACAGGATCTTGTGTGCCACTATTAGTTGGTTTACCTGAAGTAGGGTAGGCAGTTCAAGCCATCCTAGTAGATTTAGGTTATGACAGTGATGAGCTCTGTAGGCTGCATCGGTAGCAAATCTAGCAATGTGATTTATATATATACTAATGGAGAAAGGGTCAGAATAGGATTAAAAGGGGCTTGGGATTTAGGGGAAGGTAAGGTTTCCGATGCCAGAATAGAGAGGCAAAGTGTTAACTTCACCTGCAGCCTGCCTCAAGGCCCTATCCCTGTATTCTGTCTCCTATAAGCTGTTAAGGGAGATCTATGCCTGGCATACAGGGCATTGTCAGACCACACTCTGATGGATCTCCTGCATATCCGCAAAACAGACACCACCAGAATGACCAGTTCAAAAGATGTAAACCCTACCTGTGATATAAGTAAGATCTGCTGAAGAGACAAGTGTGTATCCCAGAGACTGACCCATCTCTGGATAAGCTCCCCATCCATGTGAAGCAGAGTTCCTTCCTAACCCAATTCAAATGTAACTTTTTTTTTTCAAGACAAGTGTAACTTGGACAATTGGATGGGGAACAGGAAATTCATCCCTGGTTTGATACCTGTGTCTCAGACGGACACAGGAAACTGTAAATGATTCATCTCCCAGGCCTCTGCTTGTAAATGTTTCATCTCCAAAGCTTACACTTATCAAGGGTACCAGAACTTGCCAGAGATTTGGGATGCATGACTAGGCTTATAAACGGCCCTGTGGTCTTTAGCCTAACAAGCACCTATGAACCGGGAAAGATCTTGTGTGTAGGTACAGAGGTGCAGTCTCTCCTTCAATATGCACTATGTCTTCTGCGTAGGTACAGGGGAGCAGTCGCTCCTTTAATATGCAGCATGCTGGTGCAAAGCTGTCCAAAAGTAATATATTTTAGCAAAAAAAAATGTTTTGTTTAGCTAAATGTGGCAGACACCACCCATTTCTAGGGTGCACCTGTCTGCAGCTGTTTAAATAGAATAGATCTTCTTAGCATCAAACGTGTGTGCTACACATTGACAGCTACTCTTCCTAGCTAACAGTTAAAGGTTTGTATTGCAATAATTTTAGAATAAATACTGCGTATTCAGTTCCATATTTAGGATAAGTACCAAAGAGAAAATAGGGCATTTATGCTACTCCTGGGGATGGGGGCAAGACGAAGTGTGGCAGGAGTCTAGAAGGCATACAGCTTCCAAAATCCTGGCCAATATTTCCTATCACAGCATTATCATTTAGGAATCTCATTTTCGGCTTTTGTTTTAAGTATTTTGTTGAAATAATCACATATACTGTAAAAGCAACATTAAAAAGCCTGTTTGCCTTTGACTGCTGATCTTCAACCTCCTACAGTTTGTGTCAAACCCATTTGTTTTCCTGTACTGAGTGATTTATGCCTCTTTGGCATCCTACCAATGAGCATGTATCCATTAAGGTCCTAATGCCATTCCTTGTGGCTGACATGAACACCTGCATTATTGTGGGGTGTCTTACCCCCTCCCCTTGACTGTGCATGCTTAAACCCACACACACACACACACACACACACACACACACACACACACACACACACACACACTGTAAAAGGGCCACTTTCACAAATGAAAGATCACCAAGCCCACCTCCCCAGTCCTGGCCATTTTAGTGGTGTGTTATTCTTCCTTTTTTGGTGATGATAGGCCAACTGGTACCAATACTACCTCCCACCAGGATGTATGGCCTGGTGCCAGCTACGCACTCCAGTCCTCCCCACCTGGCTCTTTCACTGCTCAAGTCACTAGTCAGACTCTGGCCAGCTGGGTCATACTTGGGGCTTTATTCCCCTGTGCCACAGAGCAGGCTATATTAACTAGCTACCACCAACTAACATTAGTATAAAGGTTGTATTGCAATACTTTTAGAACTCCACAGTACAAACGTTGCTTGGCAGACTATGTCCTACGTCTGATGCATTCAAAAAACACAAGTATCAGTGGGACACATTTTCTTTATACGTTTACATACACATGCATGTGTTTATTAACCTTGTGTGCTTAAAAGTCATCTAAATTCACTTTGTTCTCAATATCATGGCCCAAACAGGATGCTACTTAGGATGATTTTTCTTATGTGTTACTAATCAGTACCTGCATTATTTTCTAAATGACAGACAGTAAATCTCAGTTGATAAGGTAGTAATTGTTTAGATGTTCATTATTAGATCACTGTTGTAGTAGCATAAAGCTGTATGGGAAATATCCTGCCAAGGACTGACTATCCAGCCAGTACAAAAAGCTTTTGGGTGTCTTCTTTGAGCACTGTATGTCCAAGGAATAAACACAGATGTATGTGCCAAAAAACAGCAGAACTTCATTGTTGTTGAAGATTTCAGTCAGACTTGGTCTCTGCTGTGTCTTCTGTGTTCAATATTTTCTACTTTAGATCCCTACCTCCCTTACATCCTTGTTCCAGGTAAAACGATTTCTTAAAGGGGTTTTACATATTTATGCACCTTGGAAACAGGTGGCTCCTCCTTGGAATCTCAATTTTGTCTTGACAAAGCTAATTCCTCCACATTTTAGACCACATTATCAAGCCATGGAAAATGGTTGTACCCATTGCTCTGACTTTGGTTAGGAGAGTATCTGAATTGCAAGCTCTGATAATGATTTAACCCTTTCTGATGTTTCATACAGGGTAACATTAAAACTTAACCCATTCTTCATGCCTAATGTGGTCTCGGAGCTCACTTTAAATCAGTCTACTCATCTCCCTGTGTTCTTTCCTGAATCTTAAAACAGGGGTGAGAGAATCCAGCATACTCTGGATGTCCACAAAAACTCAAACGCTACTCTGATAGTACAAAATACTTTTTCTTATTAGTTCTTTATTTCTTTTGATGGAAAGAAAAAAACACAACCGGTGTCAAAACAAATCATTTCAAAATATTTATTGCATTCTGTCCAGTTTTCTTGTTCTCATATGGAATGTCTCTCCCTCAGAAGACAAAAGTTCACTCTACCAGAGCTACTTCTAGGGCATTTTGGAAAGGGGTGGACTCTTCTAGAGGCAGCAACTTGATCTTCTGTACATTCCTTCATCAAGCAATACAAGATTAACTCACCTGCCAGGGCAAGAGTATGATTTTATAAGGTCTGTTTGGCTATAGCTTAGGCTACTGCAGCAGTGATCTAAAGATGAACATAGTACAGCTGTATAACTAAACTTAGCAAAACAGTAGATGTTTGATTAAGTCACTGTTGCATTTTCTCATTTTCTTTCTTTCTGGCTCCTATGTTGGTCCTGTCCTCTCGCCTCCTATTCCCTTGGCCACAATCTGGTTCCCCTTATTCCTGTCCCTGTTTCTTTTAGCACATTCATTTCCATATTTGGACCCAGTCATGTTTTACAAGCCTATATTTTGTGTGAAAGGCAAGAAAGTTCAGATTTGGCGTCCATGCATTTGTTTTATACCAGCATGCCTTTACATTTCCTTAGTTGTATGGTGAGCAAGGAAGCAGGAGGATAATTCTTTGAAAACAAATCAAACCCCTGCCACGTCACAGAGCACCCCCCTTCCTTCTTTTTCTCCTTCCCCCAGGTGCTCTCTCTTTCGCTCTATCTCAGCTCTGCAGCCTGGCCACAAATGGTCTCAGATAAATGGGTACTGAGAACAATTTGGAGAGGATATACTTAGCAATGGATAGGGAATCTTCCCCATTTCAGGGGATTTCCCCACTCTCACCAGACCAGACAGAGCTGTTTCCTCCAGTGCTTCACCTTATGGTAGAAGCAGTGGTCATAGAACCAGTGCCTGTGATACACAAAGCCAAAGGATTTTACACCCGAATCTTTTTTTTTTTTACCAAAAAAAGGAGCACTCCTGGAGACCCAGCCTAGATTTTCCCTTTCTAAATACTTTTGTAATAGTGCCAAAATTAAAAATGTTCACCTTACAATTGGTCCTAGTGTTGCTTCCAGGCCACCGTTTCATGGTGTAATTACTTCAACTTCCAGAAATTTTTGAGATTTGCTGTGACAGGCTTGCATTATCAGTTTTCTGCATTACCCTGTTGGCTATCTGTGGCACCTTGAGTCTTTACAATGTATTTGGACCCAGTGGTTGCCTATTGCAGAACCCTCAACATCCATATTTTCCTTATTTAGATTACTTGTTCATTTGTGCAGACTCTATATCTAGGTACTTGGAATGCTTGGATAAGGGTGCATCCTTATTTTCCCACCTGAACTTCAAATTAAACCTTCAAAAGTCCTACCTCACACCCTCTCAATGAATTGCTTTCCTTGGGTGTTGGATAGACTCAGTAAAAAGAATGGTCTTCCTGGCAGAAGACTTACCAGGGCATTTTGTTGGATTTCTGTCTTCTAGATGTGGCCTTAGTAAGAGAGTTCCTCAAAATTCTAGGCCTCATGGCATCAGTGATCCTTATAATACAATTAACATGAGACATGAGAAAAATTCAATGGTACTTGAAGAATTGTTGAACCTAACACCTTCATTCCTTGGATTTCCAGGTACCAGAACTGGAATTTGTAAAACAGGAACTACATTGGTGGAGGGATCAACTGTCTCTGAATCCAGGGATCCATTTCTCTATTCAAACCACAGTCCAGTCTGTCAAGATGGACTCTTCAGATTTTGTGTGTTAAGCAGTGCTCATGGGAATTCAGGTGATAGTCTTATGGGGTCCTCAGCCAATATCAAAGCACATAAATGTAAATAATATGTTGGCAGTGAATCATGGCCTAAAACATCTTTACCACTTATAGACTCTGGGTCCTCTTCTAGTGGTAAAAGACAACACTGCCATGATGTTGACCACATTTTTGAAATTTTTTAACCCAAAGGGCCTTTTTCTGACATCTTTAATATAGTTAAAAGACATTTTTTTTAAATATAAGGCAAGGGAGGTAAAAGTACCAATACTGGTATGCAAGACTACACTAAAAAGTGTAAGTGTAAAAATGTGGTTCAAAAAATCCCAGGGTCCTTTCTAAGATCCAAGAGGAGATAGTTCCCCCAGAGGTAGGGGGGGGACGCAAATAGAAGACACTGCTCACGCGGCAGAGGTCGCTCGCAAAATCATCGGTCTAGAGATTCTTTCTCTGACGCAGCCTGAAAGGAGGCCTGAATGTCCCCATCTAGAGGCAATTGGGAGTCATTTATCTCTGCACCAGACAGCCTGGCTAGACATCACAAAAGATTTGTGGGTGCAGAACATTATTTCCAGAGGTTATATGATTTCCTTTTTCCTTCCACTTTCATCCTGGTGCAAGTTTCCTGAAGTTCCACTCAGAGGAAAACAGCAGCATTAGGAATACAAAAGCCCCTGGGAAAAAAGTCTCATCTAAGAGGCACCACAGATTCTTTTTAGTGTCAAAAAAACAGGGGACTGGAGACCAATTTTGGGTCTCAGCAATTTGAATAAATCAATTTGACACAAAGTTTCGAATGGTCACAGCTCAGTCCACTTTCCCCTGTTTGGGCAAGGATGACTGGATGTGCTCGATAGACCTTAAAGACCCATACTGTCACATAAAAATGAACAGACAGTCCAGAAGGTACATACGCTTCTGGCTGGGAGCCAGTCATTACCAGTTCAGAGCACTGCCCTTTGGTCTCACCATAGCCCTTAGGGTTTTCACCAAATGCATGGCAGTGGTAGCAGCTGAGTTGACACTACAGGGATTCTGGGTGTTTCTGTATCTTGACAACTGGTTCATTACCACCCTGACCAGGCATCTATTTGTAGGAGCAAGAGATCAGGTACTCCAAACTTGCTCCTGTCTAGGAATAGCCATAAAGTACAGTATATTCTCAGAATCCTCTCAGGTAATGGAGTTTATAACACTGTATCAATAACAGCTTCTCTTCTTCTTGAAAGAGTACAGACCATCAGATTCCAGATCAATAAGATAATTCACAGTACAACAATTTCAGCATGGTCAATGTCAGTTGCCATAACTTTAGTTCCTCTAGCAAGATTCCACATGAGGATTTTTCAATGCATGCTAGCAACTCAATGGTTGATTCTTTATCAACGCATGTCAGTCCAAATAAAAATCACTCAAGCATGCTAAACATATCTTTGGTGGAGGATTCGATCAGATCACGTTCTTCAAGGCTGTCCTTTTATTCTCCCTCAGCCCAAGGCCATAGTGACCACAGACACATCCCAGTTTGGGTGGGGGTGGGCACTTCTTGGGGAAAACAGTCCAAGGCACTTGGTCCCCTGAAGAGGCCAAAATGCATGTCAACATCCTGGAAATGGGTGCAGTGCTCTTAGTGTTGCAAGAATTCCAAGACTCACTCCCTTCAGGGGAAATTGCGATTCAGATGTCCAGTATATTGGTAGTCTGGTACATTACCCAAACAAGAAGGAACCAGATGCTACCCCTGGTGTCAGGAAACCCTCAGAGTGTGACAATGGGTGATCTCTTCCAACTGCATTCTGATAGCAATGTACATCCTAGTGAAGTCCAGTGTGATAGCAGACACACTGAGCACATCCATTCTTCTCACAAGTGGTCCCTCAACAAGAAAGCGGTAGAAATGATTTTCCTTCAGTGGAGCCAGCCTTGTTGTGATCTTTTTGCTTCTCCCCTAAACAACAAGTGCAGCAGCTTCTTTGCCCTGATCCCCCACTGGGGGAATCTCTGAGGGATGCTCTGCTCCTTCATTTTTCATTAACTTCCCTCCCATCAACCATTTAACAAATGATTCTCCTCTATGCATACCTCCTGACTCCCCTGATCCCCAAATTTGTACAGAAAGCTTGAAGAGCAGAGTCATCCTCATTGCACCTTACTGGCCTCATCTTCTTTACTAACCTTGGATTCTGGATCTGATTCCAGACCTCCTGTCTCACCCAACAGGCATGATTCATCCAGATATCTCAAATCTAAAGCTGACAGTGTGGTTTCTCCACTTCCTTTAATAGCCAGACAGCCTATGGTCTCTTCTCCTGTCCACCGTATACTTTTATCTTCACATAAAGCTTCTACGAGGAAACATTACATAAGTAAATGGAAAAGGTTTGTTTTCGGGGTACATCAGAAACATATCAATAATTTTTCACCCCCTATACAAAATGTCCTTGAATTTTTGGCAACAGTTTTCAACGAAGGAGCTCCTCAACCATTATAGTTCAGTTGGCAGCAAATTCCAACTTCTGTACTGGATATGAGAATAGCTTCATCTAAGCTTTGTAAAGGCCTTTTTGAGAAGCAGTCTTCTGTGGAGACCACCTTATAAAGATCCTACTCCATCATGGGACTTGAATTTAGTACTGCAGGCCGCAATTCATTCCCCCTTTGAAAACGTGATCTTAAATTTCTGACCTGGAAAACAATCTTTATAGTGACCATTAACTCTGCTAGAAGAATTTTTGAATTTCATTGTCCTCTAAACCTCTCTACTTGACTTTTCATAGGGACAGAGTAACATTATGAACCAACCCTTCTTTCCTTCCTAAGGTGGTCCCAAAATCAGAAAAAAGGCCAGCACCAAGGAAGGTTCAAAAGTAGTTTAATAAAACTGAAACTAGACCGGTTTCAGCAGCAAGGCTTTCATCAGTAGTATAGTCAGCAAAAAGCACTTAGTCATCATCTTATATAATGTTCTTTAAGGCATCTATATGACATCACTTCCTGATAAGTCAAAAATGCTAACAAGGCAAAAGTAATTGAAAAATACAATCAAGGCAAAAGTAATTGAAAAGTACATAGTTCAGTAAACAAAAAAGTTTGCCTGAGTTGCATACATATCTCCAGATTATAATGAAAAAATCCAAAGAGACACAGTATACTGGTATATCAATGATAATAAACAAACTTAATAAAAAACATACAATAAAGGGTAAATGCCCAAAAATAAACCCGAAACAAAAGTCAGGTTATAAGAATTCTGGTGTTGAATACCAGCCACAGTATCCTAAAATGAGATGAAATGCAAAAACCTAAGCAATGCAACCTGATAAGAAATAAGTACATATACGTAATGCAAGTGATGGTTAATTACAAATTATAATTTATCATTTAATCCAGGAGGGAAAAGCCCCCCAAGTTTAATGATCCACCTTTTTTCTTTGGTATTTAGGATATCATGCCAACCTGTTTTAAAAGATCGATTCCCTATGATATGATCAATGATGGTGAATGTAAATTTGGCAGTGGGATGTTTGATAACATGTCTATATAGTGCATTAGTTAATCTTCTGTTTCTAATGTCACCAAGGTGTTCAGAGATCCTGACACGAAACTGTCTAGACGTTTGGCCAATATAAAATGCATGACATGTACATGTGGCAAGATAAATAATCCAGTCTGAACTGCAGTTCCCAAAAAACTGTATGTCGTATATTTGTCCATTGTTCCTACTAGTGAAAGAAGTAGTTTTGAAAATATAGTTACAAAAACTGCAATGTCCACATGGATAAATGCCTGAAAGTTTATCTCCAGTAAGTGTTCTTTGAGTTGGAGTGTGATCCATGACCCTGGTTTTTTATAGTGTGAAAATAAATTCCCTAAAGTTTTGCCTTTCCTATAGGAAAAATAACATTGTTCTCCGAGATAATCTTCCAACAATGGATGAGAATTCAATATATTCCAATGAGTATTAATAATATTTACTAAATTGGCACTATTCCTGCCATAAGTGGTGACAAATCTACATACATCTGATTCCTCATTATGAGTTTTAGTATTGTATTGGAGAAGAGAATCCCTGGATTTAGCATTACTAAATTGGACTGCTGACTCAATAGTACGAGTGGAATAACCTCTGGACAAAAATCTCTTGGTTAGATCCATTTGATGACTCTGAAGATCATCCACTGAGGAACAAATCCTTTTCATCCGCACAAACTGTGATTTCGGTATGTTCCGAATAATATGTTTCGGATGAAAACTATCAGCATGTAGAAGGGTATTATATTGTGAGAATTTTCTGTGTACGGACGTTCTAAGAGTGTTATCCTCCTGTCGAATTAAATTGACATCCAAATAACTGATTGCACTCCTATTATATTCCACAGTGAATTCGATACCTCAGATGTTCCCATTCAAATGTTGAATAAATTCCTGGAGGTATTCCTCACCTCCTTTCCATATAAGCCAACAGTCGTCCAGGTATCTTCTCCATATATCAATCTCAGGTAGATATATGTTGTGCAAAGGGTCATATAAAATCATATCTTCCATGTAGCCCATAAAAGATCAGCATAAATGGGTGCAAAGGATGCACCCATAGCCGTACCCTGTAGTTGCCAATAGCAGTTTTGTTGGAAATAAAAAACATTTTTAGTTAGAATGTGTTCAGCCATACACAACAATAAGTGTTCATCCCTGGGGGGTATAAATTGGTTTTATTTAGCCAGTATTCCAAGGCATTAATACCAGCCAATGAGGGATGCTGGTATAAAGCGAGGATACATCAAGGGTACACATAAGCCATTCAGGGTCCAATTGAGACTCGGAGACTATCTGCAAAAATTCAGTCGTGTCCTTGATTCTTGCTCTAACACATGTTAACAGTGGTTTCAATTTTTCAGTTAGAAAAACAGACAAGGGTTCAGTGAGTGACCCAATGCCAGATACAATCGGTCTGCCTGGTGGCTGATCAATGGACTTATGAATCTTAGGAAGTAGATAAAGTTGTTGTTTCGTAGGATCCTTAACCGTCAAATGAGTTTTGGTTTTATCAGAGATAATTCCAGATTCTACAGCCTTTTCCAAAAATTCATTAATTTCCAAGGCAAAACCTGGAGTAGGATCAATCTCCATCTTCATGTAATGATGATGGTTGGAAAGTTGTCTAAGACCTTCATTCACATAGTACTCAGTATCCATCACCACCACTGCACCCCCTTTGTCGGCAGAAATAATAACAATATCCGTATTATTTCTGAGTTGTGTGAGTGCTATTTGTTCCTTCCTAGACATGTTATGCTTTATAGTGTCAACAGAACCCAAATTGAAGTGTATATCTTTTATAACCGCCTGCTGGAAAACAGCAACATGTTTATCCATGGGAGGGTTAAATGTAGATTTGTGAAATCTAAAATCAGATGATCTTTGAGCATTGTCAGTATGATCTTGTTGTTGAAAAAATAATTTCAAGTTAATTTTCCTACAAAAATCCATTGTATCAGAAACCAAAATACTTTCATCAGTGAAAAACCAGGTATGAAACCAAGGCCTTTATTAAGAAGGGAATATTGATCATCAGTCAAAATATGACTTGAAATATTTAAAACATTAGTACATGAATGATTTACTTCACTATCGACATGAAGAGCTCTTCTAAGTTTTTGACCTCTGTGTTTCCTTCCTGCCCTGTGTTTTTTCCCCTAAAGGGACCTCAGTCCTTCGACCCCTTTTAGCATTTGGAGAATCACCAATATTAGGTGTCTCAGTATCAGTAGTCGAAGAATCCTCACCAGAGGTAATAGAGCTAGGCCCAGTCTTTTTTAAAATAGACCTTGGTCTTTTTTTGCGTATAAATGAAGCATTCTTGGTACCATGAGCAAACCTCACACCCCTTTGTGAATCAAATTGTTTGCCCCTATCATAATCTTCCTTATCCCGGGCAAATTTATGCAATTTCTTTTTCTTGAGGTTATTTTCCAAAATAGAGATTTCTTTAGATAATTTGCCAAGACAACCCTGAAAACTAGCCTCATGTTCAAACCGTTTCAGGTTGTTACATGTTTTTTCAACTTCAATAATATTACTCTGTATTGTTCTCTCATAGAAAGAGGCCAAAATATTAACTCTAATCATGGCAGCCTCCTGTTGTGCTTGTTGCCAATCTTTCAACAGAGTTTCATCCGGTGTGCCCACTAGTGGTTGGATTTTACATCTCAATCCTCTAGGGGATATATTCTGTATTTGGTAAGCTTTAAACAATTTATTGTGCCAAATGTTTGTTCTAAGCATCTTAATTTGTTTACCTAATTGAAAGAATAAGTTGAAGAGCAGAGTCATCCTCATTGCACCTTACTGGCCTCATCTTCTTTACTAACCTTGGATTCTGGATCTGATTCCAGACCTCCTGTCTCACCCAACAGGCATGATTCATCCAGATATCTCAAATCTAAAGCTGACAGTGTGGTTTCTCCACTTCCTTTAATAGCCAGACAGCCTATGGTCTCTTCTCCTGTCCGCCGTATACTTTTATCTTCACATAAAGCTTCTACGAGGAAACATTACATAAGTAAATGGAAAAGGTTTGTTTTCGGGGTACATCAGAAACATATCAATAATTTTTCACCCCCTATACAAAATGTCCTTGAATTTTTGGCAACAGTTTTCAACGAAGGAGCTCCTCAACCATTATAGTTCAGTTGGCAGCAAATTCCAACTTCTGTACTGGATATGAGAATAGCTTCATCTAAGCTTTGTAAAGGCCTTTTTGAGAAGCAGTCTTCTGTGGAGACCACCTTATAAAGATCCTACTCCATCATGGGACTTGAATTTAGTACTGCAGGCCGCAATTCATTCCCCCTTTGAAAACGTGATCTTAAATTTCTGACCTGGAAAACAATCTTTATAGTGACCATTAACTCTGCTAGAAGAATTTTTGAATTTCATTGTCCTCTAAACCTCTCTACTTGACTTTTCATAGGGACAGAGTAACATTATGAACCAACCCTTCTTTCCTTCCTAAGGTGGTATCAGAATCCATCATCAACCAGTCCATTAATCTGCTGTCTTCTTTCCAAAATTTGAAAAGAAAGAATAATACATGTTGTACTTGGTAGTTGTTCAAAGACAGTTATGTTTCTACTTACTTAGGACAAAAGAAGTTAGAAAACCTGATCAACTATATGTCTCCTTTGCGGATTCCAAATTAGGTAAATCAGTTGCAAAAGTAACTTTGGCAAGATGGCATGTCTTTTGTCTGCAGTAAATTGCCAAAACATGTAAGAGTCCACTCAGCTAGATCCATGGCAACTTTCAGTGTTTTTACCTAGGCATTCCATAAATTATATATGTGCAGCTACAACTTGGGTGAATCCTTATACCTTTATTAGTAATTACAAACTAGATCAGTCTTTGGCTCAGCCGTACTCAAGAATATCCTTCCTAAGAGTCCACCCGGGATTTTAGGTAGCTAGGGACTCTGTTCCAACTGCTGAGGAATGAATGAAAATTGACATCATCAGATAAAGAAGTTATGAAAATCACCGATATGTTCCATCTGTGTTGTCAGTTTTCATTTTTCCTTAACTTCCCTCCCACCAACCCCCAACCATTTAACAAATCATTCCTGGAAGAACAAGAGTTTATAAGGACTCCTCTGGTCCTTCTATTGAGCTCGATATAATGGCTTTCTAGAACCAGAAATTTATAGTAATCTTTCTTTCTTATTCTAGTAATCTAGTAGATTCTAGTAATCTTTCTTTCTTATTCTAATCTAATTCTAATCTAGCGAACAAGATCTGAGCTATGTTAGGGGTTGGTGCATTATGGTTAAAGAAGAAGCTTGAGAACCTTATTGTTACCACAAACTATATTAACAGCTGAGTCAGATCCAAACCCAACTGTTGAAGAAGAATGAAAATGGACAACAGAGATGGAATGTTGTGGTGATTATATAACTTTGTTTTCAAGATATCCTTGCAGTCATGCTTGGAAGACCAATGTTCTATCATTCCCATGGTGTGGAATGTTTTTGTATACATTTCTGCCCTTTCCAATGATTCCCAAGGTACTTTTAGAGACTAAGAATGGAACCAAGCTCAGGGTGAACCTTTACAAACAAAACTGCTTGAGAAAGTGTTAGTGAAAGTGCTTGTCATTTTTAATAAAGGTTCATCCTCTGCTTGGTTCCAGCCATGTTTATTTTAAGATTTCTGCTGTGTGGTACCTTCTAGTAGAATTACTCACTTCTGCATTTTGTTCTTTTCTGTTTTTCACTTCTAAAGAGTCAGAATTACTAAAAGGTAATTCTGGTAAACCCCCTTTTAACCCAGGAAAAGTTTGTTCTCCATTTTAATGGAAGTAGCCAGAGGCAATTACCATAAGCTTCCTCATAAACTGGATCTACTCACACATCATTAGGGGGAAATGCTAACCTAGAGCAATTGCAATTGACCACATAGATGATTCTACTGTGATACCTTTTAGGCACATGTTCCATGAGGATGTGCAACATGTACTTAGGAGGCAAGAAAACCTGCAAGTAAAAAAATCTGATATTTACAAGTGGAAGAGGTTTTCTAGGTGATGCCTAACCAATAACAGTGGTCCCAAAGGGGTTTTACCCCTCTGGTTTTGAAATATTTGTGTGAGCTACTTAGAGATGTTTTGTCATATGCTTCTATCCAACCATATATTGTAGTCATCTCAGCTTGTCTAACCATGGATCCCCCTCTTTCATATCTTTTTGTGGTTTAACAGTTTGTGAAAGGAATGTTGCATGAACCCCCCTGCCTTGAAAGCATATTCTTTCTCCCTGGGATCTCAACTTTGTTTTTGAAAAATTGGCGTTACCTCCTCTTGAACCTACCTCTCAGGCTAATTTAGAGTTTATTACTTGGAAGACTGTTTTAGTCACTGCTCTGACATCTGCAAAGCAAGTCTCTCTGAGTTGCAAGATCTCATGGTAGGCCAACCCTATCTGTTTTTTGTTTTCATAAAGACAGGGATGTGCTACATTCATTCCTAAAGTTGTTTCTGAATTTACCTTAAATCAAGCCATCAATCTCCCAATATTTTATCCAGAACCAAAAAACAAGTGAGAAAAGATTCTACACACCTTGGATGTACACAGGCAGCTCAAGTACTAAGAACAAAGCCCTTTAGGAATGCTGAATGGCTCTAGGGCTGACAGACCAAATAAAAAAAGGTTGAAAACTCATGAGAAGAACAAATTTTGAGCACTGGTCTTCTCCTATAAACTTCTTGTTTGCAGGGAGCAAGTCCTCTATGCACTCCCCAACTTACATGTACATACCTCGGAGAAAAGGGAATATTCTGTGAAATGGCCACCTTGACTTGGTATATGTAAATCCATATTTTTCAGACATTCAGTGTGTGTTTTGGGACTTGATGTAGCAGGTCCTGACATTTCAAATGAGTACCATGCTGAACAGCTATTTGTCCCCTACATAAGTTCAACCTGTCTCTAAGCAAACTATTGCACAATAGTTGTCATATGCTATTGTTTTCTGTTACTCCAGCCATGGTAAATCGCTTCCAGGCAAGGTTAAGGCTCACTTGATTAGGATCTTATCCTCTTTGATGGCATATTGGAAAGGGATGGACTCCAGAAACATTCTAGAGTCAGCAACTTGGTCCTCTGTTCATACCTTCACAAAGCACTACAAACTGGATTCCTTTTCAAGGTCCAGAGCAGACTTTGCTACTTACGAAACCCTGACCCAGAATCAGGTAATCTATGAATGATTTAGCACCCGGTTCCCCATGAATGTGAGGTGCACTGCTGGAGAGAGGTGGCTCCCTTCCATCCATGCTCTAACCCAGTGATGAGCTGTGCTCCTATCTGACCTTGTGGCCAACTATCCTTGGCCAACTGGAGATCTGCGGTGCTGCAGTATCGTTAAGTTCCCTCCCATGTAAGGTAAGCTTTGGGAATCTTCCCCAAATCCTACAGAGGCAGTGGCAATGATGAATGTAGTACAGTTGCATATGTCATACTTGAATAGATGTTCAAATTAGTCACTGCCTCAGTGCCAGGACCCACCTGCCATCCCCCAGACTGTGCATAGTTGAGGTGGATTTCAACCTCTATGATTAGCTTTTTTGTTGGATTTGTTTTGTATGATTAACTGAGAATTTACTCTTGGTAGATAATTCTGCTTTCAGGTACTTTCCTCTCCTCAGTGGAAACGAAAAAGTGTGAACGCTTACTTTTGTAACAACTCCATCTCAGGATATGCTCAGCCAATCACCTGTCACAAAGAGGGAGGGGAGTCTGAGCTTTTGAAAGCTGGACAGTACTGGGTTACCTTAGCAGAACCCAAAATGCCACTGAGGCAGTGAGGAATTCAAACATCTAATGTTAAAGGTAACTAAGATTTACACACACACACACACACACACAGATATATATATATATATATATATATATATATATATATATAGATAGATATATATAGATAGATATATATATATATATTTATGTATAAGCTGTTACATATCTACAATGTCAGTGCCTACATGAGTGTAACAGCACAATTTCCAATCAATGTTCCTGGCTTGAGCAAATGAGTATGGCACAAGCATAATAATAAGCCTGAAGTGAAGACAATTTGCCTGCCGTGCATTTGCTTCTATAACTTCTTTTGTAAGTACTCTTTGAATAATACACAACTCTGAAATATGCAGCATGTGAAAAGAAACCCATACCTCATCCACTACATGGAATATACATTTATATCACGCTATCGAAAGATGAAAATAGTGAACGCTATTTCATCGAACCTAAAATATCTAAAGCACATAATATCGAACATTCAGAACAGCAAATATTTTCCTTGGGAAAAAAATTTGCTATTCCAAAACACACACACACAACACAAGCTCACCTAAAAAACATCAATCCACACACATACACTTATAATCCTACAACTAACCCTACACTAAACTGTACATAGACTGTCTATCCACTTACCTTAACCCAAACCAAACCCTAAGGTCCGTCACTACTGCACACTCACCTAACCCGCCTAACCCTAACTCACTTAACCCGCCCCAACCTGCACCCTAACCCTAACTCACTTAACCCGCGCCCTAACGACCACACAATTGCACACTTACCTGAACCCGACCCGTAACTTTCCACCACAGCACTGAAAATAGCGAAGCCACAGAACCAACCAACCAAATTCTTTCCCTGGGAAAGAATTCAGTGTTCTGCATTTTCGCTATTTTTAGCATTCGCTCAAAACAGGTTGATATTAGAACATTCAAAGTTTTAAAACTTCAGTGTTCTGATATAGACCCTGGAATATAGCTTAATAAATATTTTGAATGTAACTTTTGCAGGATTATTGGTAACATGTTTCTTTGCATGTGTCTGTCAACAAGCACACTCATAGCAATCCCAGTGTAAAGCAATGTACAGATTGCTGCCAATATATACCTGTTTACAGTCCCAACCATCGCACAATGTAAAGCAGTGTATATGTACCGCAATCTGATGTCAGTCTAATATATGCCATATATGTGTCAACCACCTATACCACTGCACAATATAGAGGCATTATCAAAATACAGAAACATGTATTTGTGTGAAGCATGGCTTGTGTTGTACAATGTATACAGATGTACAACTTGCTGTGGGTGACTGTATGTAAATACTGCCTGATGACATGCAGTGGTTAGACAGTGTGGATGTACAGCATGCTTTAGGTAGTAAAGATGGTGTTTGAGGCATCTGTCATTGTGCTATGTTTAGACAGGGATAATGGTATGCTTATATGACCTGTTACAAAAAGACTACCTATGACTGATGTATCTGAACATACATACATAGCTAGTGTGACCCATTCTGTATGTGCATGGAATGTCTACACATCTACATTACTCATGCTTCTGCTCCACCCTACTATTTTCTTCTCTGTTCTCTCAGGTTGCCTGAACCATACATAGGCAAGAGCCTTTTAAATTAACATAAGTATGAATAGCCTGCAACAATGTACAACTTGCACAGAGCTGCTGAAGGATGATACCTCTTAAAATTTATCAGCCTCTGCAGCTGCTGTGCTTAGCAATATTCAAGTCTGATGATTTGTGCTGACATTTAGCTGTTCATGTCTCACTGATCCCCTTCACATATGTCTATATGTCATCCGCTTGGGCAATATTTGCTATCCCTCTAATATGTCCAAGTATGAAGTGGGTAACGGAGTCTAGTCTGCCTCAGTCTTTTTATGTGGGCCCTCTGGACCAACAGTTAAGCTGCTACCTTTTCAGTGACATGGATGGATGTAGACAACTGTGAAAATACTTACACATAGCTGTCAATCGTACATTTTGTCAGTATGGCCTGACCCTATATCCCCAATAGTCACAGACACTGTGTAAATGGTATATATCATGTGCTTCAATATTATGTTTCAAATGTCGTTTTGCAGTCAGTGGACTGCTCAGCATGTGCAATCCAGTGAACTTGGTGTGACAGATGCACCTCATAAACATTCTTATGGTAAGTGCTCCTCTGTCTGCACCAAAGGCTGTTTGCTATGCATCTGTTTTGGAGTTCTAGCTGCTGGAGTGTATTATTTTGAAAACACCTGTTTTGGATTAGTATGGAAATGTTAAAAAATCTGTGCAGCACACAAAAATGGTATGTGTCTGTTAATATAATGTTGTGAAAACTTCATTGATATAAGTGAACAATATGGTTAATGTTATGCATATTGGGTTAGGTTGTGGAAACATTTACCTTTGTAATGTTAGTGTATGTTGTACCACCTGTGTTTCAGTACATTAAAGAAAGGTGAATTTTACATGAAAAGAGACTGAGGCGCTCTTGAATGCCATTTAATTAAGTGGTAGCCTACTTATGAGAAATGCTGATAACCAAGAACTGAGGTTGATGTGGATGTAAATGCCAGCAACAGATATGGAATATTGTTGAAGAATTTATTACCCAAAGGACCAAGCTAAAAGGAAGACACAGGACAACTGCAGGAAGATGATTACCACCTCCTCAGGTATGCAGTTTACCGCTGAAGACTGCCTTTTGCTATTGCTGGTATATGAAGTGTTTATTGTTCAATGCAGTGAGGCCATGGAGGATAGCACAAATTAATAATTTATCCCACTGCACAAATTATACAGAATGTCCTGTGTTTGTGCATCCATATGAAAATGGTCTGCTCCTTGTGCGAGAGCAGTGAGCACCCAAAGTGGCACCTGAAACATCACTTTTTATGGTGGTGATTTCTCAGCTACACATGGTTATGGTTGCATTCATTATCAGCTGATGTTCTTCGTGCTTCACTGTTGCAGTCATCACACTTGGGTTATCTGCCTGCAGGTAGCCTTCAGTCGGCCCGAATACTAGAGACTTAGTATTTCTGCGTCAGATGCTCCAGGCCTGATGTCAGGTCATTAGGGGTATAAAAACAGGCCATTACATCAGTCTTTCTTGCCGAGGAGCCCGAAGCAGAAGCAGTTTGCATGAGTGCCGGTCGGTCGCTATCTGAGTTTTTGTTTCCGAATTGAATTATCCTGAAGTCTTCTAAAGCTAAATACCCTGTTAGGGATCCTTTTTTTTTGCTCTAACCAATGTCAGAAAAAGTTAACAAATGTATTGCCTGTGGAAAGCAAATGCCACACCGAGATTTCCATTCTTACTGTGTTACCTGTTTAGGCCCAGACCACGACATACCTCTCTGTCGGTTTTGTGCCTTGTTCAACGCCCAAACTATTTGTTGTTGGGCCCTTATTCATAGGTAGGTACTAGGCTATCGGCCCAAGGGCCTAAGTAAGCCTAGCCAACAAGGTTCCCTGGCTTAGGCCACCCAAGAAAGTTATTTTCCTGTGTCTCTGTCGAGCAGAGCCACCAAAGTGATCCCTGGGGTTTATTTCCTATTTCCCATCCACTTATCAAGATTTTTCTTGAAGAGTGCTAATGAGGAACTTTGTTTGACATAGATGGGTAGCTTGTTCCAGAGTATGGGAAGTCTCTGGGACAGCTATCTTTTCAGCATGTCCTGTTTATTGTGGTGACAAGGTTTAGGTCCCTAGGGCGAGTAGCTTGGAGGGATTGGGATTTCTTTAGCTGTAGCATTTCCAACAGCTCTCGGTTTGACATAGCTTTATATGCTAGGCAAAGATCTCCCCAGCCACTGGGGATGCACAAGCCAGTGCATTTCTTTGTGCTGGTCCGAAGCCCGGATAAATGGGGAGGGTTGCGTCAGGAAGGGCATCCGGTGTAAAATTTTGCCAAATCATACATGCAGACAACAGTACAGATATACATACCGGATCGGTCGAGGCCCGGGTTAACAACGACCACCACCAGTACTGTTGGCCAATAGGGTGCTGGCAGAAATTGGGCTACTGTTGGCCGAAGGAGGAGAAGAGGGGGAAGGCATGCCCGAAGGCAGGTAAAGGCTAGGACTGTGATAGTGAGGGTCGGAACTTTGAATGTTGGCAGTATGACTGGTATAGGGAGAGAACTAGCTGATATGATGGACCGAAGGAAGGTTGGTATATTGTGTGTGCAAGAGACCAGATGGAAGTGGAGCAAGGCTAGGTGAATCTGAGGTGGGTTCAAATTGTTTTATCATGGTGTGGATGGGAGGAGAAATGGCGTAGGCATTATCCTGAAGGAACAGTATGCTAAGAGTGTTTTGGAGGTAAAAAGAGTGTCAGATAGAGTGATGTTTATGAAGCTGGAAATTGATGGTGTAATGATGAATGTTGTTAGTGCATATGCTCCACAAGTTGGGTGTGCGATGGACGAGAAAGAAAGATTTTGGTGTGAGTTGGATGAAGTGGTGATGACTGTACCCAAGGGTGAGAGACTAGTGATTGGAGCAGATTTCAATGAGCATGCTGGTGAAGAGAACAGAGGGGATGAGGAAGTGATAGGTAGGTATGGTGTTAAGCAAAGGAATGCAGAAGGTCAGATGGTAGTGGATTTTGCGAAAAGGATGGACATGGCTGTGATGAATACGGATTTTAACAAGAGGGAAGAGCACAGGGTGACATAAAAGAGTGGAGGAAGATGCACACAGGTGGATTATATCTTCTGTAGAAGGGCCAGTCTGAAGGAGATTGGAAAATGTAAAGTGATGGCAGGGGAAAATGTAGTTAGGCAGCATAGGATGGTGGTTTGTAGGATGACATTGGTGATCAAGAAGAGGAGGATGAGTGTGAGGGCAGCACCAAGGATCAAGTGGTGGAAATTGAAAAAAGGTCAGGGAAGAGTTAAGACAGGCACTGTGTGGCAGTGAAGGATAACTACAGCAGAGCTAGTAGAAAGATGCTTGGTGTGACACCTGAAAAGAGGAAGGAGGACAAGGAGACCTGGTGGTGGAATGAAGAAGTACAGGAGAGTATACAGAGAAAGAGGTTGGCAAAGAAGAAGTCGGATTGTCAGAGAGATGAAGAAAGTAGACAAGAGTATAAGGAGATGAGGTGCATGGCAAAGAGAGAGGTGGCTAAGGATAAGGCGTATGAAGAGTTGTATGAAAGGTTGGACACTAAGGAGGGAGAAAAGGACCTGTACCGATTGGCTAGACAGAGGGACCGAGCTAGTAAAAATGTGCAGCAGGTAAGGGTGATAAAGGATAATGAGGGAAATGTACTCACAAGCGAGGAGAGTGTGCTGAGCAGATGGAAAGAGTACTTTGAGGGGCTGATGAATGAAGAGAATGAGAGGGAGAGAAGGTTGGATGATGTGCTGATAGTGAATCATGAAGTGCAGTGGATTAGCAAGGAGGAAGTAAGGATAGCTATGAAGAGGATGAAGAATAGAAAGGCTGTTGGCCCAGATGACATACCTGTGGAAGCATGGAGGTGTTTAAGTGATATGGCAGTGGAGTTTTTAACTAGATTGTTTAATGAAATCTTGGAAAGTGAGAGGATGCCTGAGGAATGGAGAAAGTGTTTTGGTACCGATTTTTAAGAATAAGGGTGATGTGCAGAGCTGTAGTAACTACAGAGGGATTAAACTGATCAGTCACAGCATGAAGTTATGGGAAAGAGTAGTGGAAGCTAGGGTAAGAAGGGAGGTGATGATTAGTGATCAGCAGTATGGTTTCATGCCAGGAAAGAGCACTACAGATGCGATGTTTGCTTTGAGAGTGTTGATGGAGAAGGATGGTGAAGTACAGAGAAGGTCAGAAGGAGGTGCATTGTGTCTTTGTGGATTTAGAGAAAGCATATGACAGGGTGCCTAGAGAGGAGTTGTGGTATTGTATGAGGAAGTCAGGAGTGTCAGAGAAGTATGTAAGAGTGGGATATGTACGAGGGTAGTGTGACAGTGGCGAGGTCTGCGGTGGGAGTGACGGATGCATTTAAGGTGGAGGTCAGATTATATCAAGGATCAGCTCTGAGCCCTTTCTTATTTGCAATGGTAATGGACAGGTTGACAGACGAGATCAGACAGGAGTCCCTGTGGACTATGACATTTGCAGATGACATTGTGATCCGTAGTGAGAGTAGGGAACAGGTGGAGGAGACCCTCGAAAAGTGGAGATATGCTCTAGAGAGAAGAGGAATGAAGGTCAGCAGGAGTAAGACAGAATATATGTGTGTGAATGGATAGAGGAATGGTGAGGATGCAGGGAGTAGAGGTGGCAAAGGTGGATGAGTTTAAATATAACAGTTCAGAGTAATGGTGAGTGTGGAAGAGAGGTGAAGAAGAGAGTACAGGCAGGATGGAGTGGGTGGAGAAGAGTGTCAGGAGTGATTTGTGACAGACGAGTACCAGTAAGAGTGAAAGGGAAGGTCTACAAGAGGGTAGTGAGACCAGCTATGTTATATGGGTTGGAGACGTTGGCATTGACAAAAAGGCAGGAGTCAGAGCTTGACGTGGCAGAGTTGAAGATGTTAAGATTTGCACTGGGTGTGATGAGGATGGACAGGATTAGGAATAAGTGTATTAGAGGGTCAGCCCAGGTTGGAAGGTTTGGAGACAAAGCCCAGAGGCACAAGATTACATTGGTTTGGACATGTGCTGAGGAGGGATGCAGAGTATATTGGGAAAAAGATGCTAAGGATGAAGCTGTCAGGTAAGAGGAAAAGAGGAAGGTCTAAGATAAGGTTTATGGATGTGGTGAGAGAGGACATGCAGGTGGTTGGTGTGACAGAGCAAGATGCAGAGGACAGAAAGAAATGGAAACAGTTGATCCGCTGCAGCGACCCCTAATGGGAGCAGCCAAAAGAAGAAGAAGTTAGGCAGAGATCACCTCAGAATAGGCGATATGCTACGGAGTAATGCTGGAGTTTTTTGAGACAGTCAGTGTAGGGCATCTGTTTGAGGCCAGTAATCCTCTTTGTGAGGTACTTCTGTGGCCTTTCCAGCTGCTGCAGATGTATTGTGAGGTACATTCCAAAAGGGGCATTGCACTCTACAATGGGTCTAATGAGTGTTGATTAGAGGGAAACAATGACCTCTTTTTTCCTAGGTGAGAACCCTTTTGTGATGAGGTGTGCCACGTAGAAGGATTTCCTGACTACTGTGGCAGTGTGATTATCAAAGGAGAGACTGCTGTCCACCTGGGTCCCCAGGTCTCTTATCACACATTTGGCGTTAAGTAGACTGCCGCCTATATGGTAGCTCATGGGTACAGAGTTTTTACCAAAGGGGATGATAATGCACTTTTTGGCATTGAGCTTGAGGCCATGGCTCTGACACCAGGCATCTGTCTCAGTGAGGCCCTTCTGTCCACATTATTTGGGGACTCAACTATGGCTCCTAGTTTGCAGTCATCTGAGAACTTTGTTAGCTAAAGACCTTCTGTGTTAGCCTGTACTTCAGAGAAGTAGATACCAAACAGGAGAGGTCCCAGGACTGAACCCTGTGGTACTCCACTTGTCACTGGTTTGAAGTCTGATTTGGAGTCTGCAACTTTTACAGTGTGGGTACTGTCAGTGAGCCAACTGGCAACCCATCTTGTGACGTAGGGATTTATACCTAGTTTAGTGAGTTTAGCTATAATTCCAGAATGGGGGATGGTGTCGAAAGCCTTAGCAAGGTCAAGATAGGCTGTGTGATCCACCTTACCCTTGTCTACAGCTTTGGTGACTGCCTCAAAGAAGTCGATCTGGTTCAGGAGGCATGATCTGTCTTTCACAAACCCGAACTCGGTGGGGTCCAGAGTTTGCAGGTTACCAATGTCTTTGTTTATGAGTTCCATGATGATACTTTCTATGGCCTTTCAGACCAGGCTAATAGGGCAATAGTTCCCAGGATCAGTGGTGGCTCCCCCTTTGTGGAGTGGGATAACTGTTGCTGTGCCCCATTCAGTGGGCACAAAGCCTAATGTGAGACTATGACTGAACATGGTGCTTAGGTGCGGAGCCAGTTTATTCTGAAGTTCATGAAAAACGCAGCCTGGGATGTTGTCCGGTCCCATGGATGCTGTATTTTTGGCTTTAGAGAGTGCAGCTTTTACCTGCGTACTTGTGATTACAGGGATTCTGCATTCTTCCTGTATAGATATGGGCTAAATACTTTCATTCTCGATCTCCATATTCCGAAATGGCTTCAGTAAGCCATCCGACTACCAATCTTCCGAAAAAACGTAAGGATAAAGACAGAGGCAGACCGCATAGGTCCAAAACTGCAGACGACTCTTCCATTAAGCTAGTCGCCAGTTCGCTGGTACTTATTGAGGTGCTTTTGCAGCCCCTGATGCCCACTTCAATGGATTTGCAGGCATCTGCCAAGACCCGTTCAGTGTCCAGTATGCTGCAAGACTCTTCTTCGACTACGGAACCTAAGGATGTCTCTACCTTGGATGGGTCCACAGCCACTGAGCAGGCACTGGCTTCTGAGGAAGTTCTTAACACACAAACCGACGACTTCTTTCACATCTTCAGTTCTGTCTAAAACTACCGAGTTTCTAAGGCCCAAGAGTAAGTGCTTCGCCTAAAAAAAAGACGACCCAAACTCATGCACCTGCTTCCTTGCCACAACATCAAATGCTTAAAATAGCAGAAGACCTTATTATGCTGATTAGGGGAAGTCAGCCTTCCCTTGCTAAGAGAAAAAGAGACCTGTCCCCAGCAGCTTTAACAGACCAAGAGTCCGATGACTCTTGAGGTATCTGATTATGAAGACATGCCTTTATTTGCTTATGAGGATTCAGATGCAGAGGAATCCATTCACTCTGCTTCTCCTCCGGGGGGGGTTTCTTTTGGTGAAACCTTACAACTTTAAGAGAGCATTTCCACTGGGAATGCCAAGACTATCCTCAGTCCAAAAAGAGACTCAGAGAATTTCTAGATTTGCCACAACATAGGCCTTTAGCAATACCCCCAGTCCTGGATGTTGTGGATGATGTCTTTATGGATTCCAATTTAACTCCTGATACTTTACCCCCTGCTCTTAGAAAAACAGACAGGTATTACAGAGTTCCTGACTCTCACAAATTCCTTTTCAAAAATCCTACTGCTGATCCAGA
This sequence comes from Protopterus annectens, assembly GCF_019279795.1. Lineage (NCBI taxonomy): Eukaryota > Metazoa > Chordata > Ceratodontiformes > Protopteridae > Protopterus > Protopterus annectens. Next base: position 398,161,148 of record NC_056743.1, on the reverse strand, counting down.
GATCATTTCCCAGGGGCCTAAAGTTATCAAAGCAACTACAGCTAAGAATCCCACCCCTTTGGGCAGGGATTCCAGAGCTGTAGAAAGATGGGGTAAGAAAGTATACACCTCTGCAACTCACGCCATTAGGGCTTTGAATTGCCAGGTTCACATGCTGAAGTACCAACAACATATTATGAAACTTATTAAGCAAAAAAAAGTTACCTTTACAGACTGTGTAGAAAATAAAGAATTAAAAGAACTTATGTATTCTGCAAGACAAGTCAGCAAGCATAATTTGCAATGTGGCTTTGATGCCGTAGAAGCATCTTGCAGGGTAGCAGTCACTGGTTTTGTACTAAGAAGGCATGCTTGGCTTAAGGAGCAGAACTTGCCAGACCATGTCAAATCAAAATTACTAGACGCTCCTTTGAACAAGGACAATCTGTTTGGCACCAAAGCAGAAGAGGCTCTTAAAAAGATGGAAGAAAAAGCTAAATCTATGCAGACAAAGATTTCTTGCAAGTACAGCCTCCTAGATTCAGTAGGCATTACCCCTCGAAACATTGGTCCTTTCCAGCCCCCTCAAGGTCATCCCAAACTAGTCCCATGGGAAACGGACCATTCTCTTAGGAAACCAGACAGGTTTAACAGAGTTCCTGACTGTCACAAATTCCTTTTCAAAAATCCTACGGCTGATCCAGAGGTCATTTCTCAGTCTCAGGGTATGCAGAGATCTAAGCAATGGAGTGCCTCCACTTCAAAAACAGGGAGTGCTAAGCCACCCCCTTTTAGAAAGAATTTACAATGACTGCTCAACTCCACTCCCCCACCTCTGCCCAACTGCTTGTGCACCTAGGAGGAAAACTTGCCCATCATGCAAAAACTGGACGTCCATCACCAAAGACCGATGGGTCCTCAACATTATATACAGGGGTACAAATTTTACTTCCACTCAATGCCAACTCCAAAAGGGTTCCCAGACCTTCCAAACCAGTAGGCAGAGGCACAAAACCAAGTTCAATCCCTGCTCTCTATAAGGGCAATTAAACCTGTTCCTGCGGAACAGATAGGTCAAGGGTTCTATTCCAGACTTTTCCTGGTACCCAGAAAAGAGGGCACTTGACACCCATTCTTAGATCTTTCTATTCTAAACACCTTCCTGGTGGTAACAAAATTCAAAATGCTCACCCTGCAGCAGCTTCTTCTTACTCTGGCCAAAGATGCCTGGTTAGCCACCCTAGACTAACATCCCTGTCAGGGACTCATGCATGAAATACCTACACTTCAGGGCAGGATCAATACATTATCAGTTCTCTGCACTTCTCTTTGTCTTATCCACTGCTCCCAGAGTATTCACAAAATGCCTGGCTCCAGCTGTTGCCTACTGCAAACAGAGAAAAATTCAAATTTACCCATACTTGGACAACTGCCTGATTCAGGCAGTCAGTCAGGAAATGCTGTTGCAGCACCTGACATTGGAAAAAAACTTCTAACCTCCCTGGGGTACACCATCAATGAAAAGAAATAAAAACTAGTCCCCAGTCAAAAGACTGTATTCCTGGGAGCAAGCTTGGACACAGCATCCCAGATGGCATTCTTTACTCCAGAAAAACAAGCGTATTTGACAGACTACTTCACTCAAATGGCCATCAGAACCTCTGCAAAGAAAATCCTGCAGGCCCTTGGGTTCATGGCCTCATGCATCCTATTAATTCCATATGCCAGACTGCATATGAGGAAACTTTAATGGTACTTAAGTCTTTGATGCCAACATTTTCTGGAACTGGAAACTGTCATTCCTGTCATACCTTGTCTAAGGACAGAGTTTCTTCGGTGGGTAGCAGCATGCAAACACAACAAAGGACTGCCCTTTACTCAACCCCACGCCACCTAGACGTTTACTGCAGACGCATCAGACTATGCCTGGGGGGCACACCTGGACGACATGTGCATTCAGGGCCACTGGAGCCCAAGTCAAATTCATCTGCACATCAACCAAAAAGAGATGCTAGCTGTTCAGCATGCTCCAACAGCTTTCAGACCCCTACTCTCATCAGGACCCCTGCTAATAAAAACAGACAACACCACAGTTATGTGGTACATCAACAAGCAGGGAGGAACCCACTCTTACCCACTCTGCAGGCTAGCCATGGCCCTGTGGAACACGGCTTTGGACAGGCAAGTCCATCTGCAAGCTCAATTCCTGCCAGGCAAACAAAACTCACTGGCAGACGACTTAAGCAGAAATCTCCTAGACCCACACGAGTGGCAATTAGAGCCCAGCACCTTCAGCCTACTGATTCAGAAATCGGGGACCCCAGAGGTGGATCTCTCTGCCTTCCCCTGCAATCTCCAACTCAGCAAATTCTGCACCAGGACCCCTCACAGCAGGGCCTGGACGTGGATGCCCTGTCCTTCCAGTGGGTAAACCTCTCAATCTATGCATTCCCCCTCTGCCCCTTCTCTCAAGAATATTGCTCAAGATAAGACAGGACAGACCAAGGACAGTTCTGATTGCCCTGGACTGGCCATGCCAGCACTGGTACCCACTCCTGCACAGCCTGTCACCGGTGCCACCCTGGCACCTACCCCAGGGCCTGGCCCTGCTCACTCAGCAGGGAGGACAGATCTTGCATCCGCAACTGCAAACCCTAAACTTGCAGCCTGGCTTATTCCTTGAATTCTCCCCCAGTGACCAGCCTAAGCATACAGGTGCTGGATGTCATTCTTGAAGCCAGAAGACCCAGTACAAGGAAATCCTATGCCGATAAGTGGAAAAGGTATTGCTCTTGGATTCAATCTAAAGGAGAGGACACAACTCTGCCGTCCCTACCTCTAATCCTGGATTACTTAGCAGATCTACTCCACCGAGTCCTATCCTTCTCCTCTAATAAGATCCATGCCTCTGCCATCTCGGATCATTACAACTCTGAGCCACCCCTATTCTCTCACCCTCTCATCAAACAGTTCCTGAGAGGGGCAAACAACTTAAGGCCACCAAGGAGAGCACCCACCCCTGCTTGGTTGGGACCTTAACTTTCTACTGGAAAAGCTCACACTCCCCCCTTTTGAGCCTGCAGCGTCAGCAGACTTCAGATTCCTCTCTTGGAAAACAGCATTGCTCCTGGCCATCAGTTCAGCGAGTAGTGTTTGAGCTACAAGCACTTATGGCTGTGGAAGCCTTCATTATTTTTCATGCTGTCTCCCTCAGGACTAATCCTTCCTTTATACCCAAAGTGGTGTGCAGTGTGGCTCTCAACCAATCTCTCCATTTGCCAACCTTCTTCCCTAATCCTCAAAATAAAGGGGAAAGGATCCTGCACTCTTTGGACGTGCACAGACAGGTCAGATTCTACCTGGATAGGACTAAGCCCTTCAGGAAATCTGACCAATTTTGCACCAGGGGTAGAGGGCGAGGCCATTTCAAAACAGAATTTCCAAATGGATAGCACACTGTATCCATTTCTGCTACAAACACCATGGGAAACCAACCCCTCAGTGGGTCAGAACACATTCCACTAGGGCAACTTCTACTACAGCATTCCTCAGGGGAGTCCCTATCAGGGACATTCTGGAGGCTGCTACCTGGAGTTCTGTACACACATTCACCAAGCATTACCACCTGCCTATATTTTCCAAATCCAGGGCGGGTTTTGCAACTGCAGTCCTGCAGGGCATACTAGCCATCCCAAACACTTCTTGACTGCCTCCACCCTTTCTACAAACTTGGGAATCAACCCAAGTGTGATGACTGCAACAGTGAAACAGGAAGAACATAGTACAGTTGTGTAAACTTACCATAAATGTAGATGTTCGAGTGCATTCACTTTGTAGTCCTGGTTTCCCCTCCAGCCCCCTTCTCTCTCACACTCTCCATCTCCTCTCTGTGTATATTACTCACCCCTTGCAAGGGTATTTACTTTTTACTGGTGATGCTTTTACCACCATAGCTTTGCTCACTATTGGGGGGGGCTCCTGACACTTGGAGCAAGAAAACCTGATGTAATGGTGATGGCTGTCTGTTTTTATACCCCTGACGACCTGACGTCAGACCTGGAGCAACAGCAACAGACGCAGAAATACTAAGTCTCTGTTATTCGAGCTGACTGAGGGTTACCTGCAGGCAGATAACCCAAGTGTGATGAGTGAAACAGTGAATACACTTGAACATCTACATTTATGGTAAGTGTACACAACTGTACTTTATACGTGATAACAGACATCTTTGTACAGAAATGATGTACTTTAAGAATAATGTTTTGTGATGTAATTTCTGAATTAATCTGCTCATGCATAACTGTTATCTTGTTGATTACAGAATTGCTTTTAGGACTGGTTGTGTGTTTGTATGTGTCTGTCAACTGCATGAAGGCTATGGCATGTACACGGTTTATGAATTCCTCCCAAAGGTATAAACAGGAGTATGTATGCAGTAAAATCAATCTTCAGGTCAGTTCACTTACAGTACTGATACATCTTTGTACAGTCCAGACTAATTTAGGTATGTAAGACGAATAATAATTTAACACAAACTACTTTCAAAGGTATAGCAAAAGACTAATTCAGGTATGTAAGCTGAATAATGATTTAACACAAACTACCTTCAAAAGTGTAGCAAAAATATGAATATATGGCTGGATATCAAATACTGGATATATTCATAAAGCTGGAAGCCCAAAATTATGTAAGCTAAACTTTGTACACTTGTGTTGCTATTTGTTGGCTACTGTGTTACATCACAGTACTGCATATATAGTAAGTTTTTCATTTCATATATATATATATATATATATATATATATATTATTTAATTATTCTATTATTATAGTTAGCACTTGCTCCATGCACATGAATGCCATACTGTCCCATTACAACATACACATCAAAGACATTTCCACTCTAAGATGTATGCAGTAAACACTTTAATTCTTCTGATAAACCTTCATTAATGTACAGTATGCATTGTAATTGAACCTCTTGTTCAGTCTGCTGAACTAATATTTTATTTCAGCTGCTGCTGAGTAATGCAGCTATCCCTCCCCGTGAAGGTGTACTAACAGATGCATTCACATTAATTGATTCTGTAATAAAGGCAAGAAAGTAAAAACTGAAGTTGTTTCTTATTCTGACTCACAAGTGTGTGAGCACTTTTGTTTATTTTTCTGTGTAGGTGTGGTACTTCCCCCACCTCTGAATTTATCTATGACAGACATAAGATTTTCTCCATTTTGGTCAATGTAGGTATCGGGGACAGAAGAAGAAAGAGCTTGTGGTTAAAGAGTTGACATTTTGCTGTCCCATAAACTAACCACACTTAAAATGCCATTTAGCAAACTCTAACCAGAAAACACAGTGAAGTGGTTCTTAGTATTTGAAGTACCTGGAGAAATCTTATTTTTGTAGTATATTTGAGGAAAGATGGCCACATGGACAGACTATCAAGGAGCAAATGAAGACTAATCACAGAACTGCTTCTTAAAAATAAAAGCAGCAGCAGTTCTTCACAGCTCAGCACTGACTCATTATCTTTATAGCCCCTCACAAGTCAAGCGGAGAGAGCATGCAGTGTTATGGCAGCTCTGGTGTCATAGAAGGAGAAAGCCCTATGGTTCAGGTGACTAATAAAGTGGTGTTATCATCCAGGAGAGGAGGGTGGGATGATGATGGTGTCTCCTATAATGATCCCTGATGGATGCTGGGGATGTCTTATAATCAGAGGCATAGTCAATAAGGTGGCAGGTGGACATGGCTGAACTGAGGTAGAGGCAGAGTGATATGCCACAGCCTCCCCATTACATGCTCACCTCTCAGATGTAACCATTGAATAGGTGACCGGTACAGGCCACTGCCCACCAGAGTTCAAATTCTGACTCAAATGTATGAAGCCATAGAGCTGGTGGTGGTCTTGGCTTCTCTGAGAGGCCTTAGTGTGAGAATTGAGTGACACTGTGAGTTTTACAGCAATGTACTGTATTGTACTGTGTGAGACAGCGGTGCAGTTTCAGGGGGGGTTTCTTCTTTTTTTCACTGTTGCATGTCCATGGAGTTGGTATATATAATTTTGGTGTGTTTTTTTTTTGGGGGGGGGGGTCTTCCCACATCAGGAATGCAGGCCTGCCCTCCTTCAAAAAAATTTTTTCAGCTACTGTTTTTATTGTAAAATTTATGATTAATGGTAAGCTGAAAAACATTCTTCACATCCACATAGGGAAGCTGGTTACCTATACTTCAGTTAACTGAGAGATTCTGAAATCCTAGAACCACAAATGTGTCGACAAATCTGCAGATGCTTCCATACTGAGCAGATGCCCACTGGTAAGAACTTATATGCCATGCCTGCGTATTTCCAGTATTAAAAGCAAGGAGTTTCTGTTTAAGTCAGACTGGCAGCAGCTGTGGTACCATAAAAGCTCTACTTGTATCTGGTATCATCTAGGTCATCCATAACCTCTAGTGTGAACACTGGCTCTAGATGATGGTCACTGTTGATGTGACACCCCAACCACATATCCATTTCATGATGTCCTTTGGTTTCATCAGATAATCCTTCTTTAATCTATCTTGTTTGTAGAAAGATCAAACACTTAAAGTTATAACATTTTGAGAATTCTGTGACAAATGTTGAGTACAAGACCCCTGAAGGGCATCTCCAGCAGGCAAACCCAGTAACATACAGGTCATAAGCCTGAGTATGCTGATGAAGACTTAGGCTTGGCAAGTGAGTTTAGCTTTGCAAGGTAGTTGAGGTGCAGTTAAAAGGAGCCTAAATACTTATTTCTGACATTAGCCAGAGCTAAACTGACTTACAGTTCCATATCAGTCTTTGCATTACAATATGTGCAAGCTGAACTGTGCAGAGCAGAAAGTAATCTTCGCTAAGCATTCTTTAAGTATTATGGATACTAATATCATCTCACAGGAAATACCAAAAGTAGCAGCATTTGCAAAGAGGATAAAAATTAAACGGATCTCTCAAATTATGGCTATGAGGGAGGAAGACAGAGCAACACAGGATCCAATTTTTGTCTTTTCCATCCTCCTCAACTGTTGAGTATATCGGATCAGATGCCAGCAACTTTTGCACTCTTGGATTCAAGACTCAGTCTCCTTCCCTCTACCCACAATTCCTCTCTACCACAGTTCCTCGGATCTTGTTTGCCACTCACATGCTTCAGATGTGCTCCCAGGGTTTAGTGCTTTGACACTTAATTTATTCTGGATAAGTAATTCCTTAACCTTTTTTTCCCTAGAAATACCTTCTTTCCCTTGTTAAGAGTGAAGTGTGCTTAGTTTCCCATCAGTTAGCTAGCATTCCAGTGTTTTTGCTGTTAACCTTTTTCCCACCTTTATATAAATAGTGTAAGATATTTTTCTCCTCTTTCTACAATAGTAGTGACTTGTTTTATTAGGAAAGCCTTTCTCAGATTCTTTTTCATTGTGGCTATGTAACTTTGTGTGAGCTGGTGGGTACTTTGAACTTGTGGTATTGTATCACTGTTGTTGCCTTTCTCTGAAATTTCCAACAAGACTTTGGGTTTCAATAATTGTTGCATGTGCGGTCACAAGATCCACTCTAAATACATGTCCTGCTTGGGGGCAACTAATATTGGATGAGGACTGTCAGGTCTGTCCAGCCTTTGTGCCTACGGCTGGTCAGAGTTGGTGTTGAAAGGCCTTCTCCCTGCATCAGTGGGGGAATTGGCCTCCTCCTTCTCGGGGAGGGGAGATCTAAGGGAGAAAGACCTAAGAAAAAGAGTAAGGAAGGAAAAAGAGAAAGAAAAGGATTATGGCAAAGGATAGGCCTTAGGAGAAAGAACCCCTCAGGCCCATCTGGTCTGGCTCCAAAGTTTCTCAGATCTTCGAATGTGGCTCCTGTCTCTGAACCGATTTGGATTTGGTCACCTGTTCCACCTTTAAGCTTGATAGCCAGGTTCTTTCTGGAACCAGTTAGCCCTTAGCTCATTAAAACCTTTTTTTCAGAAGTGGTTCTTCTGGATCTCCAGCCTGCCATCAATGGCTTCCTCATTAAGTTTAGTGTGGTCATCAAGAAGCGTGTCTGAAGCAGATAAGGACAGGATGATGTGGAAGTTTTGAGGACTCAGAGGGTCTCAGAACAGAGATGTTGACGCTGGTGCTTGGGGGAGGAGGGGGTCAAAACGGACTTCAAGGTTGAAAGATCCATCCCTTCTTCCTGGCATATCAGAGCTTGACAGTCTGGCTCCAATGTCAGCTTTAAAGCCAAGCCAGATGGAGACCTGAGATGGTTCTTTGTCTGGTTCCTTGGATCCCACAGGGGTTTCTCTCTAAGATCAGAAAAGAGGGTTTCCATTTACTCTTCGATCCGTCCTGATCCCTTCCAACATATACAGTCCCTCCTTCACTTTATCTTGTCCCTTCAGGGTAGCCAGCTTTGGTAGGCCTCGCCAAAACTTACGAGGTGAGTTTACTGTCAGGTTCAGGGTTTTTCCAGGCCCTTCCACCAAAAAACTTAGGAAGCATTCTTGCAAGAGGAGAGTTCATAAGTGTGTACTAGGCTAATGGCCCTGGAGCATTTACAAGCCTAGCCCTTAGGATTACCCTGGCATTGTGCCACCTGACCTTAGTTCCCAGTGCCTCTGTCGAGTAAAGCTACTGGAGTGATCCCTGGAGTGAATTTTCTATTTCCCATCCACTTATCAAGAGGGCCAGTGAGGTGCTCTGTTTGACATGTATGGGAAGTCTATTCCATAGCATGGGAAGTCTCTGGGTTATGAACCTGTCCCTCCAGCATGTTTTGTTGATTGTGGTAATGAGGTTGAAGTCTCTGGAGCATGTGGTGCAGAGGGATTGGGATTTCTTTAGATGTAGCATTTCGTACAGTGCTGGGTCAGACATGGCTTTGTAAGTCAAGCAGAGATCACCTCTAAGTAGTTGATATGAGACAGAGAATAGTTGGAGTTTTTTAAGTCTGTCCATATAGACCAAATGTTTAAGGCCTAGGATCCTCTTTGTGAAGTACTTTTGTGGCCTCTCCAGTTGTTGCAGGTGTTTAGTGAGGTACATGCCAAATGCAGCATTGTACTCAATGATTGGCCTAATGAGGGAAGATTAGAGGGAGACAATGACCTCTTTCTTCCTGGATCCAAAAACCTTAGTAATGAGATGTGCCACATAGAAGGACTTTCTGACCACAGTGCCAATGTGGTGGTCAAAAGAGAGGTTGCTGTCAACCTGTGTTCCCAGATCTCTCATAACACCTTCTGTGTTTCAGTGGACTATCATCAATGTGGTAATTCACGGAATTGGGTTTTTCCCAAAGGGGATGACGACACATTTTTTGGCATTGAGCCATGGTTCTGACACCAGTCGTTGGTCTCAGTGAGGCCTTTCTGTAGGATGTCAACATCACTTGGGGAGTTAATAATAGCTCCCAACTTGGAGTCATCTGCAAACTTTGTCAGCCAGAGTCCCTTCTTGTTGGCCTGGACTTCAGAGAAGTAGATACCAGACAGGAGAGGACCCAGGACCGATCCCTGTGTGACTCCACTTGTGAGTTGTCATCAGTCTGACTTGAAGTCAGCTACTTTTACACTGTGGGTTCTACCTGTGAGCCAGTTTGCAACCCACCTAGTGATACAGGGGTTGATGCCTAGCTTAGTGAGTTTTTCTATGATTCCTGAGTGGGGAATATTATCACAGGCCTTGACTAGATCAAGGTAGGCTGTATGAATCACCTTGCCGTCATCCACAGCTCTGGTGACTAACTCAAAGAAGTTGACCAAGTTAAGCAGGCATGATCTACCCAAACTGTGTGAAATCCAGAGTTTGGAGATTCCCTAGATCCTTGTTTATTTGGTCCATGATGTATTCCATAGCTTTGCATATCAAACTCGTCAGGCTAATGGGGCGATAGTTCCCGGGGTCAGTAGTCACTCCTCCTTTGTGGAGAGGGATGACTGTAGCAGTGCGCCATTCGGTAGGGACAAAGTCTGAGGTGAGGCTGTGATTGAACAGGGCACACAGGTGAGGTGCCAGTTCACTCTGTAGTTCCTGTAGAACACAGCCAGGGATATTGTCAGGTCCCATAGAAGCTGTATTCTTGGCCTTGGACAGTGCTGTTTTAACCTGTGCAGTGGTAATACTGTGTGCCTGGCAATTTACTGGTATTGTGATTGGTCCTTGGGGGGAGGGGTAAAGTTGGTGCTGAATCTGTCGGCCAATATACTGGCAATATCTGCTGGCTTGGTATGGGAGGTACCATTGTGCAGTAGCTCAGAGCAAATCTGGATATTGCCGTGGAGATTCTATTCAATTCATAACTGTAGAAGGCCTTGTGGTTGTCTTTACCATCTGCTGCAATTCTGTTTTCATAGCTAACTTTAGAGGATTTGATGAGGGATCTCAACTTTTTGTTGTGGCTGATAAGGGAGTTTTTCCAGTCTTGGGACTTCAATTTATTCCGCATTAGTTTCCTCCTCCTGTTGTAGAGTTTGTTTATAGCAGGAGACCACCAGATTGGCTTCCTTTTTTTGGAGGAGAGCATCTTGGTTCTCTTGGATATGGCGAGATCTATACATTTGTGTACATGTTTGTACAGTGCATTGGTGTATGATTTGGCGGTCATGCAACTATACTCCATTTGCACTGGTGCCATGAAGTTAGCCACCTGTGTTTTTAGGAGCCCAAGTTTAGCTTTGGAGAAGTTTTTCATGGTGGTTACCTTTGCAGGGGTGGGTGGGAGGGATGTGGACTTCCAAGGTGATTAGTTTGTGGTCGGATCTAAACAGGGAGAAACTGACTATTGGTGTAGAGCAACGGTCGCCCATGTTAGTAATGACCAGGTCAAGGATGTTGCTACCTCTAGTGGGGGGTAAGAATGAGCTGGTCCAGGGCATTGATATTAATGAATTCCAGGAAATGTTGGGTAAGTGTATTGGTACATGAGTAGATTTTGCAGTTAATGGAGGGGTAGTTGAAGTCACCCAGTGTTAGGTTGGACCCTAATATTCTCCAGGGTGCTCAGGAACATGTAGTGCGAGTCTTGGGACATGGTTGGGAACCTATAGCAGGCTACGACCTGAATCTCTGTCTTACCCAATGTTAGCTGCACCTGCAGTATCTCAGATGCATTATGTTGGGCTACCAGTCTGGAGGTGTGTGCATCCTTTATGAATATGGAAACACCACCACCTTTGGAGCTTTGGTCCAAGTTCTGGGGCCGAAAGGTGTGGAATGAGTTCTAGCCTGGTAGTGCAGAGGTGCTTTCTGCTGCCTTGAACCAGGTCGCTGTTACCTCACAAATGTTGATGTTCTCCATTTTCAGGAGTGCTTCAAGAGAGTGCATTTTGAGATTTAGACCTAGTGTTCAGCAGCATGACCCTCAGATTGCATTTGTTTGTAGCTGTTATGGTGGTAATTTGGATGTGGAACACCACCCAAAAAATACACTAGGGGTGGCAAGAGCCTTGGCCAGTATTACACTAGGGGTGGCAAGAGCCTTGGCCAGTATCCGGAAGCATAAGGGTGACAGATGCAGACCATCTTTGGCAAAGCATCGAGGTCTGTCAATCATGTCAACCCAGGCAGACAGATACTGGTTCCCCTTAGAATGACACCAGAAACTTAGCCAATTTTTGAACTCAATCATTTTCTGCTTGTACTGTGGTATCATTCTGGGTGATGGTAGGATGCTGCTCAGGGCTAGGGTCATACCTGCCTGGGCTCCATAATCCAAGAGCTCCTCGTCTCTTTTCATGTAGTCCAGGGAAGTACGTCTCAAGTCATTCACACCCACATGTACAATGACAGAGTCATATTTGTATCTGTTGTTGAGGGACCTGTGTGTGTGCATTATGTGGTGGATCCTGGTGCCTGACAGGCAGTTGACTGTTACTTTCTCCTTATTCAACCTAGTGAGTGGGACTATTCACTATTGAGTCACCTATGACCAGTGTGTTGGGCATGCTGTTTTGCCTCAGGGGCTTTGGTTGAGTGGCACACTGTTTAGGAGTGTTATGTGTCTCGTGATTAGTGTTGTGTTGGTCAAATGCATTTCTGCCTTGGAGGTCTGTGCTGTTTGGGTAGATTTTTATTGAGAGCTTCTACGAAGGTGGGTGTGTGGTTTGTGTTTTTATGTGAAGGCAGTGCTGGTGTGTGTTCTGGAAGGCTGTGTGGTGCAAGTGTTGACCTTCTCCTCTTGACCAGTTAATCCGGTCTTGGCTGGAGAGTGCATGGCTTCCAATTTGTACATATAAGTGCATCTCTCACAAGTCTGAGTGTTGGGAGGTGAGAGGAGAGGGTTGTCAGTCTACATTGCCGCAGGATGCCCCAGTTCACCAGGTTAGTAGGAGAAAGCACACAGAGCTGACCTTTAGACATGCCTGGAGGGGTGGGCATTAATAAGTACTGGAGTTGTTTCCTTGTAGAACTCACCTGTAAGTGAGGAGTCACTCACTTAGGATACTGATTTTTGAGGCAGGGGAGAGTTTCCCAAGATCCCCTTTGGTAGACACTCCTAAAATTATTGAGACAATGCGGGATGATAATAAAATTGGTGTCTCCTCCCAAGAGTAATCAGCATTTCTCAAGGCCTTCAGAGCTAGATCATCTGCATTGAGGGTGGTTTCATGGTTGATGAGCTCACTGACCTGGTCTCATAGGGGGCATGGAAAGATCCAGATGTGACAGAGCCCATACCCTGGAAACCTGACAAGATTATGGTTTCCCAACAGGACAGATCTCACTGGAACAAGGGGCCCACAGTAGATGCTAGCGTGCTAGAAGCATCCACAAAGAAGGAGCAGTGCAACTGCCCATCTCCCTAGCAGGGAGTTTCAGGGCATTGGACAGATTTGGAAAGCAAACTTAAGCTTCGGCAACGTTTGCTTTACATTGTTGCAAACTGAATGAATCGACTTAGGAACTGTCCTACTCCCTCTTGGAAATCTTAACTGCAGAATCCTGCAAGACTGTAGATTCACAGTTGGCTATACTCCAGTTGATCTCCATCTCCATGTGCCTGTTATCTAATGCTGCAAATGGCACTTCTAGCACAGCAGGCAGTGGCACTGCTATATGCAGACACACCTGGGTGCATCTCTGTGATTTTGCAGAGAACTTCAAGATTTTCTTTTTGAATGCCCCTTACGATGGGTCCACTCTCTTTGGGCCCAAAGTGAAAGATGCCTTGATCAAAATAGCAAGACACCATTCTGCAGTAGGTATTCGCTTCACCAGCTCTCAAAAGACCTTCTCCTGGGACCAAAAGAGTGGTACGAAGCAATGGTTCTGTAAATCTCAGAGCTTTGCTCACACCACTTCAGGAGGCTCCCAGGGACAGAGGAGAGAATAACAACAATGGACATCATGTTCATGGCAGAGGTGATCTGCAGAACCAGTGGGTGATATCTTTCCAGCACTTTCTGGTTGCAGCACATGTCCTGGAAAAATCCAGTGTATTAGTGGACAAGCTGAGTAGGCCAGTTTTTCTATCTCATGAGTGGTCTCTCAAACAGTTGGTAGCTACCACGATCTTCAGCCACTGGGACCAGCTTTGCTGTGGCCTGTTTGCTATCCTGTCCAACATCAAATGCAGCAGCTACTTTGACCTGATTCCACAGGAAGGAGTCACCAAGGGATGTTCTGGTCCACACTTGGCTTCTGGATCTCATGTACACTTATCTACCAGTTCCTCTCATATCCCAATACCTTCAGCAAGTAATCTGGTGCAAGGTGACGATTCTCATCACCCTCTTTTGGTCTGGACAAATATGGTTGCCTTTTCTATGGCCTCACTTGGTTCACTCACCCTGGGTGCTGGGTCCTTTTCCAGATTTGCTCTCTCACCCATCTAGCAAACTTTACATAGATGTCAAAGCCCTGAAGTTAAGTGCTTGGTTTCTCCACTTCTGTTGTTGGTCAGAAATTCCAGGCTTTCTTTATCTGAGCTCCATATTTTTGTCATCATTTCAAAAACCTGTTACTAGGATAATGCAGAGAACCAAGTGGAAGAGAATCTCCATTTGGGCTTCCTCCAAAGGCTTAGACCCCTTTTCTGACCCATTACTGTCTATTTTGGATTTCCTAGCAAGTTTAAGACCGGTGCAAGTTATTAAGGTCCAGCTAATAGCTATTTCCACTTTTCATGTAGGAGAAGATCACACTCCTATTGAATCTTTGAAATTATGTAAGGGTTTTTTGCATGGTACCTTTAAACTTTGACCACCCTTAAGGATATGTGTTCCATCGTGGGATATTTGTATATTGTTACATGTATTAACTAAGCCCCTGTTTGAAACTGCCACTATGGTAGAACTTTCTTGGAAAATGCTTTCTGATGGCATTTGCAGGAGCAAGGATGATTTTAGAAATTCAGGCCCCGACCCAACCACTACTTCCTCCCCAAGTTTGTTTTGGACTCTGCCATGAATCAGGACCAATCTGCTTTCCTAATTTCTTGAACAAACCTTACATTTGTTGAAAGTTCATCAACAGCTGACATTCTAATTGCATTGCACTAAGAATCTCAGGAAAAACTGACCAACTTTTTCTGTCATTTTCCTAGGCTATGTTGTTATATAGTGTTTCCAGTGTCATACTATCCAGGTGTCTGTCCACTTGTACTTGTTATGAGGCTACTTTTACCTCAAAAATCTTAAGCTAATTTCACTAGAGTCAGTGCAACTTCCACACCTTTCTTTTCTAGAGTTCCTAATGATATCTGCTGCGGCTTCTTGGTCAACTGTATATAGGATTACGTCCCACTACAAGCTAGCCTTGATGTCTAGATACTGTGCTTTGTTTTGCTCCATCACTTTCTGGAATATTCTTCCATGCCACTTCCCAGGATTGTTGTGGATGAAAAAGATTTGAAGGCTATGTGCGGATCTTAATTTTAGACCTGTGTTTTCTTCCATCCATCTCAATTTTTCCTCTCTCTGTCCCCATGCCAAGTTATTTGCTAGGCCTTCAAATGACCATACTGGACCAGTCTACAACCTTGTCTTGTTTACAGTCTGGAACTGTTTTATTGTCATTTTCTAGTTATATAATATAGAAGAAGCATTTGGCATAGTTAGGTAAACTCGATCTGTGGAACTGTGAGGGTGGAGGGGAGTTATGGGGAGAGGGGAGGAGCCTGAGCCTTAGATTTATGAATCTGAAAGTTGCCATAATTGGATCCAGTCAGATCTAATATACCCAACAGTGGAGATGAATGGAGGAAAACATGTTATGCAAGTATGTAATGTTTGTGTATACAAGACAGGTGTAGGGTAGCATGCTGCCAAAAAAATAAAGTAGAACCTCCATGTATGCAAACTTCCACTAAGGAAAACTGGGGCTTGTCTCCTCTTTTTCAGGGCAGTATTTTTTTGACTAAATACCTTTTTTTTTTAAATAACTCTGTCAAATTTGATCTGACACTTTTCTAAAACATACCTAGAGTCATTGTTCTCCTTGAGTTGCCAAACTGAAATTAGTACAATGCTTAATTAGATTATAAGGTAGTATGCCAGTACAAACACTTCCTAAACTTTCTTTCCTTATCCTCACATGGTAGCCTGCCTGTATTTCCTTCCTATCATATTTCATGAAGGTTTGTGTATAAACCTTAACTACTTCGGTGAGAGAGACAGGAATGACAGAAAACTGATTAACATGGACAAAAGCAAATAATTTGAACATGTTTAAATGCAAATCACTTGTTTTGTAACTGGAGCAGATGTGAAGAAACCCATGACCTGCATTCTTTCCACAATGTTTCATTAAAAAGGAGCACAGGCACGAACTGATAAAAAAACAACAGAGCAACTGAAATAATATGTTTCCCAAACTAAAGAAGCATTGTGTACTTGGATGTCCTAGAAAAGTCAAGACTAGAGTCAAGCTCAACAGATTCTTCTTTCCCCGCTGATTCTGCCAAGCCTGTTCCCTTGGTTGTAGTTTCGCTAGATAGTAGGAATCTCATTCATACATTCATGCATGTGGAATTTGACAACCTTATGAGAGTCATGGTTACTCCCGCCATTTACCCGCACTTCATTGAATTTCTTCACTTTGACATTCAGAGCACTGGACAGAAATCACATCATGTCAACACCCGTCTTGGGCCTTCGCAATGCTTTGTTTTAATTAAACAGTGGGATTCCCCCGGTCTGCTATCTGCCAGATGATGTGGGATGAATGTCAGGACCAGCACCTGCCTCAGTCAGGGTGATCCACAGGAAGGGCCTGCCATGCATGCAGAGTCGCCGCTGCCAGGCCCCCAGGGGGAAAGGGCAGCGAGTGGCCAATGCCTCATCCAGCCATGGCACGTGCCCAGTCCTGCTTCATGCCCGAGCCCAACCACCCAGCCCTTAGAGCCAATCCTTATCCCAAAGTTACAGATTTGGCTTGCCGACTTCCCTTAACTACAGTGTTCTAATGTGCCAGCAGCTGTCCACCTTGGAGACCTGCTGTGGATATGGGTATGGCCCGGCACGAGACTTACACCCTCTCCCTCCAGATTTTCAGTTGTTCAAATATAACCTGTTTTCCATTGATACTGGCAGGGATTCCACTTATTTTGCAATATAAGCTGCTACAATATGCATAATGTTCAAACCTGAACATTGCAGTGATAAATATGAATGTTATGCACTTTACCATAGGGTCATAGGTAGGTACTAGGCTATCGGCCCTGGGACCTATACAAGCCCAGCCAAAAAGGTACTCTGGCTTTTGCCACCCAAGAACATTATTTTCCTGTGCCATTGTCAAGCAGAGCCACAGAGGTGATCCCCGGGGTGAATTTCCCATTTCCCATCCAATCATCAAGATTTTTCTTGAAGAGTGCTAATGAGGAGTTTTGTTTGATATAAATAGGTAGTTTATTCCAGAGTATGGGAAGTCTCTGGGACAGGAATCTATCCCTCTGGCATGTTCTGTTTATTGTGGTGACAAGGTTTAGGTCCCTAGAGCATGTAGCTTGGAGGGATGGGGATTTCTTTAAGTGGGTTTGACATAGCTTTGTATGTTAGGCAGAGATCACCTCTGAGTAGGCGATATGCGACAGAGTAAAGCTGGAGTTTTTTGAGACGGTCTGCGTAGGGCATCTGTTTGAGGCCGGTAATCCTCTTGTGAGGCATTTCTGCGGTCTTTCCAGTTGTTCGAGATGTTTTGTGAGGTACATACCAAAAGGGGCGTTGTACTCTATAATGGGTCTAATGAGTGATGAGTAGAGGGGAACAATGTCCTCTTTTTTTTCTGGATGAGAAACCTTTTGTGATGAGGTGTGCCACGTAGAAGGATTTCCTGACTACTGTGGTGATGTGATTATGAAAGGAGAGACTACTGCCACCTGTGTCCCAAGATCTCTTATCACACTTTCGGTGTTAAGTATACTACCGCCTATGTTGTAGTTCATGGGTACAGAGTTTTTACCAAAGGGGATGACAATGCACTTTTTGGCATTGAGCTTGAGGCCATGGCTTTGACAACAGGCATCTGTCTCAGTGAGGCCCTTTTGTAGGATGCCCACATCATTAGGAGTTTTGATTATGGCTCCTAGTTTGTAGTCATCTGCGAACTTTGTCAGAGAAGTAGATACCAAACAGGAGAGGACCCAAAACTGAACCCTATTTATAATGATCATGCTGTCAGAGATTTTTTCTATGCAAATCTCCAAAGGACAGTGCTCTGCTCTGTTCCTGGGAGCCATGATGAATGGGCTAAAGAACTGATGGACGTGTAGCTCATGGTGTAGCCTTATTACTGATGATGCTGCCTCTAACCCTAGGAAGGGTGGTATCTATTCCTCTCCATCTCCATTATCTCAAAAGTGAATCTGGAATCAATCTGCATCATAGGTTCATAGGGCCTAGGCAAGCCTAGCCAACCAAGAAAGGTTCCTTCCTGTCGCCACCCAAGAAAGACTGATTTCCTGTGTCACAGAAGGGTGTTGGGCACATTTTTCCATCCCATGTCAAGATTTTTCCATTTTCATCCCCTCATCAAACTTTTTCTTGAAGAGATGGGAAATGACATAGATGGGTAGCCTGTCTGGATGTAGTAGGAGTATGGGAGCATGTGGGATTTATTGTGGTGAGAGGTTTATCTTTATTGGTGACAAGGTTTAGGAGGGCTGGATTTGCTTAGAGGATTGAGGACGTCTTTTTAGCTGTGGCTTCAACAGTAGCTGTTTGACATAGGCATATGTAAATGGAGTAAAATTTGAGGCGGTCAGTGTAGGGCATTTGTTTGAGTCCAGTAATCCTCTTTGTGAGGTACTTCTGTGGCCTTTCCAGCTGCTGCAGATGTCTTGTGAGGTACATTCCAAAAGGGGCGTTGTACTCTATAACGGGTCTAATGAGTGATGAGTAGAGGGTAACGATGACCTCTTTTTTCCTGGATGAGAACCCTTTTATGATGAGGTGTGCCACGTAGAAGGACTTCCTGACTACTGTGGCGATGTGACCATCAAGTGACTTTTCAGGACAGACTTCTTTGCTGAGGCAGAAATGGGTGGTGGTGTAGATGGGAATCACAATACAGAGGATCCAGAAGGCCTTGAGACAGAGACAGGAATCACTGGCTAGAATGCTGAAGACCCAGACACTGAAATGGTTCAAGGATGTTGTCAAGGCCTTAACATAGAGTCGTAAGGTCTGAGACCCACTCAGCAGCAGAGGAGTCAGATTTGAATGCATCAGATGAGATAATATGGGCAGAGAGGAAGGAATACCTGTGTTGACAGGATCTAGCTGGATAGCCAGGTCCAAAACCACCAATACTTAGACTAGCACTATGATAAAGAGCTAAAATTGTCGAAGGAGGCCAACAGGATCAGCCCTGCTACTAGAAGGAGATGGGAAATTACCCAGTTCCATCTGTGTCTCCCAAAAGACCCTCATTATAGGCTCCCAATTGGCTTCTGAAGGACAGCATTGACTTTAAAGAGGATGTTGAAGCAGGTCAAGATTTTTGGATGAATGTCTACTACCTAACTTAAAGGGAGACCTGTCCCTAATTATTGTCTCCAAAATAGGTGAATTAGGCTTCGATTCCAAAGGGGGTAGAAATGTCCTTCCTGGGCACCTTGGAGAAAGAAGATGGGCCCTTCTTGTTGGTCTTGGATTTCTTTACCTTTCTGGTTTCACAGCTGAATGTGCAGGAAGCAGACATTTAACATTTTTTTTCCCTTTCTGCTAATGACCTCTGCCCAGATCCCCTGCAATTGGAAAAATCTACCTTAGAGAAGTGTAGGCAGATTACACTCATATAATGTGCATCATGGGGTGCGGAATTTATGCCCATAACTGTTTATCAACAGCAGATTAACCACAAGAAAACGATTTTAAATGTAGACAAGTAAATAACTAATTATACTATGATTTTAGCTATAGCTTTTGCAATACAAATACAAGATTCTAGGTCATGGACCAGTTCCATCTGTCTCTCCCAAAAGACCCTCATTATAGGCTGAGGCATTTAACAATAATGATAACTAATAACTCTTATAAAGCCTAACACCTTAACTAAGGCAGTATCTGTAAAAATCTCAGCTAATCTAAGAAATTTCTATGAGGAAAATAAGCTGTCAGTTAAGGACCAATACTTTCACAGTGAAGAAAGGTCTGATGGGAGAGATCACGAGATTGTCGGAAAGGTTTGAAAGAGCTTGAAGCACTGAAGCATTAGCTAATGGCTGGATTGGACATGAGGAGTGGTTTGGTGCCCAAATGTTGGATAGGTGAATGAAGTAGGATCTGTTCAGTACTACCAGTCAAAAACAGGCTGTAGTAATATTGTAGCAGAACTGTCATTTTTATAACAGAATTATTTGATTGAATTACTAGTTTTTCCTTCAGATCAGAGGCTATGATTCAAAGATGTCAACTAATTATCATTTACTGATAAGCTGCATTGGACAGATATTGTGGTAGCTGGACAGACTTGACAAGCTGTAACATGTAGCAAAAGTGTCCCTGGAATCTCTAGTTGATGCATCATTTTAACTCCCTCTTCCAGAAAAGCTTTTCCTATATACATAGAGAGGCTAGGGACATGAAGTCTGAATCACTCCAAATGAAGACCTCAAATGTTCAGACATCAGCAAGAAGCTGCTGTCAAAAGGTGACTGGTGCTTGTCATGTCTCATTAATTAGGACCCACTGGTGGACTAGAATACAAGGAAACTGAATAGTTAAAGGAAGAAACCTTTTATAAAATACTAGCAGGATCCCTGGATGTGAATGACAGGCACCTACAACCAGTAAAGCATTAGCTGTGTCCCAGGCATGGGACATTTGGTAAAGCTTTGGATAATGATTTTTGGATGGCCTCAAAGAAGTTCTGGTATTGGTATAGTGATGCAAAAAGTAAATGTGGGAGAAATATTCTTCAATGGTGACATTATCAAGTGAAGTAAGAGTGCTCTGAAGTACTCCTAAACAAAATGGGCATGTATTTCTTTGAGGCAATCAGTCAAACTGAATCCACTTCAGTAGTTGAAGGTCACTGTAGTGATTCAAATTTTCTGTTTGGAAAGCCTGTAGGTGTAGATGTCATCCAGCCAGAAATACTAGGCACTGTGGACGTACTGGGGTGTTACACATTTCAATACTGTGCTGGAGGCTTACTTGGGATTGGCAAACTGAGTAGTAGCCCTATTTTTCCAAAAATAAAAATGTGAAAAGTCACCTATAGAGGTCAGGGAATGGATTGAGCCTGGAACCAAGATTCCGTGATCTAAGACAAAAAAAAAAAAAAAAGCCAAACGTGAGTGGATGATTCTGGTCTCCCCTGAGCTTTACTTTGTCTTTCAAACTCCTGGTTACACTGTTAAAACTGACTTGAGAAAATTAATATATTAATGCAATATGAAATGAATGCCAAAGCAATCATCTGACCACTAAACAAACAGACTACAGAATAACAAAGTAAAACAGAGATAAAAGATAAAAATAGAAAGCGAGACAACAAAAACCTCCACAGACTTTTTTCTGGGTATTGGTCCTTTCTAATTCCACATATTCAAACAGAATGGAAAAGTGCTGCTCAGTGCATTGGTATATTTATTTTGTCAGGTTAGTTTTAACGGTCTAAGCAGGAGTCTAAAAGTAAAAATAAAGGTTAGAGGAGACAGGAATCATCCACTCGCACGTTGTCATTTTCAGAAAGGGAGACAAGAGGATGTGTTCCAATTGCAAAGGCATCCCAATTTTCAGTCATCTTTGAGAAGCTTATATCAGGGTGTTTGAAAGATTTTGTCTAAAACTCAAGCCTTTGATTCAGGAGCACTGATGAAAATTTAGTTGAATGGATGAATAGTGAACCAACTCTTTGGCATTGCATACATATTGCAGTTGGAGGAATCCGCCATTACAATCTAAATATGTTTTATGGGTTTGGAGAAGGTAAATGACTGTGAAATGCATTGTGAGATGTGTTACAACAGTATGGGGTCCCATGGCATGCAATCAAACAGTTCTGTATCTGTATTTTTGGCATTAAGTCTTACATGTTCAAGAAAAGTGCATGGCTCCTCCAATGGGTGCGACTTGCCTTCCCTGTTTATGATTTTCATGGACAGTATATCAAGTTGCAGCCATGGTATAGACAGCACACAGTAGGAAAGTCATGACTACATCTGTTGTAGATGAGGATGTGCTTTTAGCCTCAATTGACAGTCTCCTGTGTACAAGGGAATAACTCACTGCTGGCTGCGAATCAAATACGATGAAAGCCTGTACCCCCAAGTTGTGGTTCTCATCCATAAAACAGTGGCTTGTTTTCTACTGGTGGTGGGTTTATGGAACAGAGAATACAGCTGAAGAAATTTAAATATCTTGGGTCTCATCCACTAGTGGAAGCAGACAGGAACAAGAAATGACCAGCGAGCTTATAAGTGAAGCAGCAGTACTGTAGGTATAGTGTCAAACTGTGGTGGTGAGTCACAAGACAAAGCTCTCAATTTTCCAGTTACTTCACTTCCCTATCCAAGGATAAGCTTGTGAGTAGGAGTGCTAAAAATAATGTTTCCTCAAGTTGTAGCGAGTCTCGCTCTCAGTGGCAGAGCAAGGGACCTAGGAATGCAGGAGGATCTGAGACTGAGTCTAGTTACTCCTTTAACAGCAGTTATGTGAGGTGGTCTGGGCATCTTGTGCAGATGGACTGTAGGCAGGTTCAACTGGATGCATCCCAGGCATAATGTGTTGAA